>NC_090650.1:0-102500 GCF_040937935.1 Hyperolius riggenbachi
TAACGCTGAGTCCAACGCTGAGTCTAACGCTGAGTCCAACGCTGAGTCTAACGCTGAGTTCAACGCTGAGTCTAACGCTGAGTTAACGCTGAGTCCAACGCTGAGTCTAACGCTGAGTTCAACGCTGAGTCTAACGCTGAGTCCAACGCTGAGTCCAACGCTGAGTCCAACGCTGAGTTTAACGCTGAGTCCAACGCTGAGTCTAACGCTGAGTCCAACGCTGAGTCTAATGCTGAGTCCAATGCTGAGTCCAACGCTGAGTTTAACGCTGAGTCCAACGCTGAGTTTAACGCTGAGTTAACGCTGAGTCCAACGCTGAGTCTAACGCTGAGTTCAACGCTGAGTCTAACGCTGAGTCCAACGCTGAGTCCAACGCTGAGTCCAACGCTGAGTTTAACGCTGAGTCCAACGCTGAGTCCAACGCTGAGTTCAACGCTGAGTCCAACGCTGAGTCCAACGCTGAGTCCAACGCTGAGTTTAACGCTGAGTCCAACGCTGAGTCCAACGCTGAGTTCAACGCTGAGTCCAACGCTGAGTCCAATGCTGAGTCTAACGCTGAGTCCAACGCTGAGTCCAACGCTGAGTCCAACGCTGACTTTAACGCTGAGTCCAACGCTGAGTTCAACGCTGAGTCTAACGCTGAGTCCAACGCTGAGTCCAACGCTGAGTCCAACGCTGAGTTTAACGCTGAGTCCAACGCTGAGTCCAACGCTGAGTTCAACGCTGAGTCTAACACTGAGTCTAACGCTGAGTTCAATGCTGAGTCTAAAGCTGAGTCCAATGCTGAGTCTAACGCTGAGTCTAACGCTGAGTTCAACGCTGAGTCCAACGCTGAGTCTAACGCTGAGTCCAACGCTGAGTCTAACGCTGAGTCCAACGCTGAGTCTAACGCTGAGTTCAACGCTGAGTCTAACGCTGAGTTAACGCTGAGTCCAACGCTGAGTCTAACGCTGAGTTCAACGCTGAGTCTAACGCTGAGTCCAACGCTGAGTCCAACGCTGAGTCCAACGCTGAGTTTAACGCTGAGTCCAACGCTGAGTCTAACGCTGAGTCCAACGCTGAGTCTAATGCTGAGTCCAATGCTGAGTCCAACGCTGAGTTTAACGCTGAGTCCAACGCTGAGTTTAACGCTGAGTTAACGCTGAGTCCAACGCTGAGTCTAACGCTGAGTTCAACGCTGAGTCTAACGCTGAGTCCAACGCTGAGTCCAACGCTGAGTCCAACGCTGAGTTTAACGCTGAGTCCAACGCTGAGTCCAACGCTGAGTTCAACGCTGAGTCCAACGCTGAGTCCAACGCTGAGTCCAACGCTGAGTTTAACGCTGAGTCCAACGCTGAGTCCAACGCTGAGTTCAACGCTGAGTCCAACGCTGAGTCCAATGCTGAGTCTAACGCTGAGTCCAACGCTGAGTCCAACGCTGAGTTCAACGCTGAGTTAACGCTGAGTCTAACACTGAGTCTAACGCTGAGTTCAACGCTGAGTCTAACGCTGAGTCTAATGCTGAGTTCAACGCTGAGTCTAAAGCTGAGTCCAATGCTGAGTCTAACGCTGAGTCCAACGCTGAGTCTAACGCTGAGTTCAACGCTGAGTCCAACGCTGAGTCTAACGCTGAGTCCAACGCTGAGTCTAACGCTGAGTCCAACGCTGAGTTTAACGCTGAGTCCAACGCTGAGTCTAACGCTGAGTCCAACGCTGAGTCTAATGCTGAGTCCAATGCTGAGTCCAACGCTGAGTTTAACGCTGAGTCCAACGCTGAGTCTAACGCTGAGTTCAACGCTGAGTCTAACGCTGAGTTCAACGCTGAGTCTAACGCTGAGTTAACGCTGAGTCCAACGCTGAGTCTAACGCTGAGTTCAACGCTGAGTTTAACGCTGAGTCCAACGCTGAGTTTAACGCTGAGTCCAACGCTGAGTCCAACGCTGAGTTCAACGCTGAGTTAACGCTGAGTCTAACACTGAGTCTAACGCTGAGTTCAACGCTGAGTCCAATGCTGAGTCTAACGCTGAGTTCAACGCTGAGTCTAACGCTGAGTCCAATGCTGAGTCTAACGCTGAGTCTAACGCTGAGTCTAACGCTGAGTTCAACGCTGAGTCCAACGCTGAGTCTAACGCTGAGTCCAACTCTGAGTCCAACGCTGAGTCTAACGCTGAGTCCAACGCTGAGTTTAACGCTGAGTCCAACGCTGAGTCCAACGCTGAATTAACGCTGAGTTTAACGCTGAGTCTAACGCTGAGTCCAACGCTGAGTCCAACGCTGAGTCCAACGCTGAGTCTAACGCTGAGTCTAACGCTGAGTCTAACGCTGAGTTCAACGCTGAGTCCAACGCTGAGTCTAATGCTGAGTCCAACGCTGAGTCCAACGCTGAGTTTAACGCTGAGTCCAACGCTGAGTTTAACGCTGAGTCCAACGCTGAGTCTAACGCTGAGTGTAATGCCGAGTTTAACGCTGACTCTAACGCTGACAGGAAACATGCTCCACAGTGCCACCTCTGTCCCTGAAGGGCTCTAAATCCAGGGATTCCCCTCTAATTAGACAGATACTCAATTCACCCCCTGGTGGCTATAGGCGGTATAGAAAAGCATCAAAACATCACTTTCTTCGTTTTCCCTATAACCCTGTGGAGTGGAGCAAGCTGGCCCAAAATACTTGTAAAAATGTCCGAAGTCCCAACGCTAACATTTCTATCGACCATGGCAGCGATTTACATTTTTCACCAGTAGAAGTGCAAAAATAAACATGTTTCTATGACCCTAGGGTATGACTTCTTTGGGATAGGGACCCCAAACTCATCAGTCCTGAGCCCCCTAGAAGTCAAAACAAAGCCTGAAAATTTGGGGCTGCTCAGCCTTACCATTCGTCAGAAATCTCTGCTTTTGTACCTCAATACATAGGCCCTTATGAAAGCCTATGAGGGATTTTAGCACGTTTGAACCCCCATAACTCTGGTTTGCAGGGTGGTAGAGACCCTACACTTGGATTACAAAAAAGTCAATATCCTTTCTAACTTCCTACCAAATGCTGTGAGCCTCAGACGTTTCTATCGACCATGGCAGCGATTTACGTTTGTTACCAGTAGAAGTGCAAAAATAAACATGTTTCTATGACCCTAGGGTATGACTTCTTTGGGATAGAGATCCCAAACTCATCAGTCCTGAGCCCCCTAAAAGTCACAACAAAGCCTGAAAATTTGGGGCCGCTCAGCCTTACCGTTCGGCAGAAATCTCCACTTTTGTACCTCAAAACATAGGCCCTAATGAAAGCCTATGGGGGATTTTAGCATTTTTGCAACCCCATAACTCTGGTTTGCAGGGTGGTAGGGACCCCACACTTGGAGTACAAGTAAGTCAATATGCCTTCTATCTTCATGCCAAATACTGTGAGTTTCAGATGTTGCTATCAACCATGGCAGCGATTTACGTTTGTCACCAGTACAAGTGCAAAAATACATGTTTTTATGACTCTAGGGTATGAAATCTTTGGGGTAGGGACCCCAAACTCACCATTCCTGAGCCCCCTAAAAATTCCAACAAAGCCTGAAAATTTAGGGTCGCTCAGCCTTACCGTTTTGCAGAAATCTGCACTTTTGTACCCTCAAAACCTAGTCCCCAATGAAAGCCTATGGTAAATTTTTGCACATTTGCACCCCCATAACTCTGATTTGCATGGTGGTAGGAACCCCAAATTTGCAGTGTATGAAGATTGTCATTTCCTCTACTGACATTCCAAATATCAAAAGTCTGGGATGTTCCTAACAGAAACAGCCTTTATTCATAATTTCCAATTTTGGGGTGCAATATCTCCAGTTCTCGGGGGGCTAGTAACCCCAGATTTTAAATTAATGTCGGACAATCCAGCCTCTACCTATGTACCAAGTTTCAAGAGCTTGGCTCATTCCTAACAGAAACGGCATCCAAAACTAACCCGTCCCCATAGACTTACATTGAGTGGGACGTTGGGACATTTTCTTCGTTTTCCCTATAACCCTGTGGAGCGGGCCAAGCTGGCACAAAATACTTGTAAGAATTTCCTAAGTCCCAACCCTAACCCTAACACTAACTTCAACCCTAACTTCAACCCTAACTTCTGAGTCTAACGCTGAGTCTAACGCTGAGTCTAACGCTGAGTCTAACGCTGAGTCTAACGCTGAGTTCAACGCTGAGTCCAACGCTGAGTCCAACGCTGAGTCTAATGCTGAGTCCAACGCTGAGTCCAACGCTGAGTTTAACGCTGAGTCCAACGCTGAGTTAACGCTGAGTCCAACGCTGAGTCTAACGCTGAGTCCAATGCTGAGTCTAACGCTGAGTCCAACGCTGAGTCTAACGCTGAGTTCAACGCTGAGTCCAACGCTGAGTCTAACGCTGAGTCCAACGCTGAGTCTAATGCTGAGTCCAACGCTGAGTCTAATGCTGAGTCCAACGCTGAGTCCAACGCTGAGTTTAACGCTGAGTCCAACGCTGAGTTAACGCTGAGTCCAACGCTGAGTCTAACGCTGAGTCCAATGCTGAGTCTAACGCTGAGTCCAACGCTGAGTCTAACGCTGAGTTCAACGCTGAGTCCAACGCTGAGTCTAACGCTGAGTCCAACGCTGAGTCTAATGCTGAGTCCAATGCTGAGTCCAACGCTGAGTTTAACGCTGAGTCCAACGCTGAGTTTAACGCTGAGTTAACGCTGAGTCCAACGCTGAGTCTAACGCTGAGTTCAACGCTGAGTCTAACGCTAAGTTCAACGCTGAGTCTAACGCTGAGTTAACGCTGAGTCCAACGCTGAGTCTAACGCTGAGTTCAACGCTGAGTCTAACGCTGAGTTCAATGCTGAGTCTAACGCTGAGTCCAACGCTGAGTCCAACGCTGAGTCCAACGCTGAGTTTAACGCTGAGTCCAACGCTGAGTCTAACGCTGAGTCCAACGCTGAGTCTAATGCTGAGTCCAATGCTGAGTCCAACGCTGAGTTTAACGCTGAGTCCAACGCTGAGTTTAACGCTGAGTTAACGCTGAGTCCAACGCTGAGTCTAACGCTGAGTTCAACGCTGAGTCTAAGGCTGAGTCCAACGCTGAGTCCAACGCTGAGTCCAACGCTGAGTTTAACGCTGAGTCCAACGCTGAGTCCAACGCTGAGTTCAACGCTGAGTCCAACGCTGAGTCCAATGCTGAGTCTAACGCTGAGTTCAACGCTGAGTCCAACGCTGAGTCTAACGCTGAGTCCAACGCTGAGTCCAACGCTGAGTCCAATGCTGAGTCTAACGCTGAGTCCAACGCTGAGTCTAACGCTGAGTTCAACGCTGAGTCTAACGCTGAGTTAACGCTGAGTCCAACGCTGAGTCTAACGCTGAGTTCAACGCTGAGTCTAACGCTGAGTCCAACGCTGAGTCCAACGCTGAGTCCAACGCTGAGTTTAACGCTGAGTCCAACGCTGAGTCTAACGCTGAGTTCAACGCTGAGTCTAACGCTGAGTTCAACGCTGAGTCTAACGCTGAGTTAACGCTGAGTCCAACGCTGAGTCTAACGCTGAGTTCAACGCTGAGTCTAACGCTGAGTCCAACGCTGAGTCCAACGCTGAGTCCAACGCTGAGTTTAACGCTGAGTCCAACGCTGAGTCTAACGCTGAGTCCAACGCTGAGTCTAATGCTGAGTCCAATGCTGAGTCCAACGCTGAGTTTAACGCTGAGTCCAACGCTGAGTTTAACGCTGAGTTAACGCTGAGTCCAACGCTGAGTCTAACGCTGAGTTCAACGCTGAGTCTAACGCTGAGTCCAACGCTGAGTCCAACGCTGAGTCCAACGCTGAGTCCAACGCTGAGTCCAACGCTGAGTTCAACGCTGAGTCCAACGCTGAGTCCAACGCTGAGTCCAACGCTGAGTTTAACGCTGAGTCCAACGCTGAGTCCAACGCTGAGTTCAACGCTGAGTCCAACGCTGAGTCCAATGCTGAGTCTAACGCTGAGTCCAACGCTGAGTCCAACGCTGAGTCCAACGCTGAGTTTAACGCTGAGTCCAACGCTGAGTTCAACGCTGAGTCTAACGCTGAGTCCAACGCTGAGTCCAACGCTGAGTTTAACGCTGAGTCCAACGCTGAGTCCAACGCTGAGTTCAACGCTGAGTCCAACGCTGAGTCCAATGCTGAGTCTAACGCTGAGTCCAACGCTGAGTCTAACGCTGAGTTCAACGCTGAGTCCAACGCTGAGTCTAACGCTGAGTCCAACGCTGAGTCTAATGCTGAGTCCAATGCTGAGTCCAACGCTGAGTTTAACGCTGAGTCCAACGCTGAGTTTAACGCTGAGTTAACGCTGAGTCCAACGCTGAGTCTAACGCTGAGTTCAACGCTGAGTCTAACGCTGAGTTCAACGCTGAGTCTAACGCTGAGTTAACGCTGAGTCCAACGCTGAGTCTAACGCTGAGTTCAACGCTGAGTCTAACGCTGAGTCCAACGCTGAGTCCAACGCTGAGTCCAACGCTGAGTTTAACGCTGAGTCCAACGCTGAGTCCAACGCTGAGTTCAACGCTGAGTCTAACACTGAGTCTAACGCTGAGTTCAATGCTGAGTCTAAAGCTGAGTCCAATGCTGAGTCTAACGCTGAGTCTAACGCTGAGTTCAACGCTGAGTCCAACGCTGAGTCTAACGCTGAGTCCAACGCTGAGTCTAACGCTGAGTCCAACGCTGAGTCTAACGCTGAGTTCAACGCTGAGTCTAACGCTGAGTTAACGCTGAGTCCAACGCTGAGTCTAACGCTGAGTTCAACGCTGAGTCTAACGCTGAGTCCAACGCTGAGTCCAACGCTGAGTCCAACGCTGAGTTTAACGCTGAGTCCAACGCTGAGTCTAACGCTGAGTCCAACGCTGAGTCTAATGCTGAGTCCAATGCTGAGTCCAACGCTGAGTTTAACGCTGAGTCCAACGCTGAGTTTAACGCTGAGTTAACGCTGAGTCCAACGCTGAGTCTAACGCTGAGTTCAACGCTGAGTCTAACGCTGAGTCCAACGCTGAGTCCAACGCTGAGTCCAACGCTGAGTTTAACGCTGAGTCCAACGCTGAGTCCAACGCTGAGTTCAACGCTGAGTCCAACGCTGAGTCCAACGCTGAGTCCAACGCTGAGTTTAACGCTGAGTCCAACGCTGAGTCCAACGCTGAGTTCAACGCTGAGTCCAACGCTGAGTCCAATGCTGAGTCTAACGCTGAGTCCAACGCTGAGTCCAACGCTGAGTCCAACGCTGACTTTAACGCTGAGTCCAACGCTGAGTTCAACGCTGAGTCTAACGCTGAGTCCAACGCTGAGTCCAACGCTGAGTCCAACGCTGAGTTTAACGCTGAGTCCAACGCTGAGTCCAACGCTGAGTTCAACGCTGAGTCTAACACTGAGTCTAATGCTGAGTTCAATGCTGAGTCTAAAGCTGAGTCCAATGCTGAGTCTAACGCTGAGTCTAACGCTGAGTTCAACGCTGAGTCCAACGCTGAGTCTAACGCTGAGTCCAACGCTGAGTCTAACGCTGAGTCCAACGCTGAGTCTAACGCTGAGTTCAACGCTGAGTCTAACGCTGAGTTAACGCTGAGTCCAACGCTGAGTCTAACGCTGAGTTCAACGCTGAGTCTAACGCTGAGTCCAACGCTGAGTCCAACGCTGAGTCCAACGCTGAGTTTAACGCTGAGTCCAACGCTGAGTCTAACGCTGAGTCCAACGCTGAGTCTAATGCTGAGTCCAATGCTGAGTCCAACGCTGAGTTTAACGCTGAGTCCAACGCTGAGTTTAACGCTGAGTTAACGCTGAGTCCAACGCTGAGTCTAACGCTGAGTTCAACGCTGAGTCTAACGCTGAGTCCAACGCTGAGTCCAACGCTGAGTCCAACGCTGAGTTTAACGCTGAGTCCAACGCTGAGTCCAACGCTGAGTTCAACGCTGAGTCCAACGCTGAGTCCAACGCTGAGTCCAACGCTGAGTTTAACGCTGAGTCCAACGCTGAGTCCAACGCTGAGTTCAACGCTGAGTCCAACGCTGAGTCCAATGCTGAGTCTAACGCTGAGTCCAACGCTGAGTCCAACGCTGAGTCCAACGCTGACTTTAACGCTGAGTCCAACGCTGAGTTCAACGCTGAGTCTAACGCTGAGTCCAACGCTGAGTCCAACGCTGAGTCCAACGCTGAGTCCAACGCTGAGTCTAACGCTGAGTTCAACGCTGAGTCCAACGCTGAGTCTAATGCTGAGTCCAATGCTGAGTCCAACGCTGACTTTAACGCTGAGTCCAACGCTGAGTTCAACGCTGAGTCTAACGCTGAGTCCAACGCTGAGTCCAACGCTGAGTCCAACGCTGAGTTCAACGCTGAGTCCAACGCTGAGTCCAACGCTGAGTTCAACGCTGAGTCCAACGCTGAGTCCAATGCTGAGTCTAACGCTGAGTCCAACGCTGAGTCCAACGCTGAGTTCAACGCTGAGTCTAACGCTGAGTCCAACGCTGAGTCCAACGCTGAGTCCAACGCTGAGTTTAACGCTGAGTCCAACGCTGAGTCCAACGCTGAGTTCAACGCTGAGTCTAACACTGAGTCTAACGCTGAGTTCAATGCTGAGTCTAAAGCTGAGTCCAATGCTGAGTCTAACGCTGAGTCTAACGCTGAGTTCAACGCTGAGTCCAACGCTGAGTCTAACGCTGAGTCCAACGCTGAGTCTAACGCTGAGTCCAACGCTGAGTCTAACGCTGAGTTCAACGCTGAGTCTAACGCTGAGTTAACGCTGAGTCCAACGCTGAGTCTAACGCTGAGTTCAACGCTGAGTCTAACGCTGAGTCCAACGCTGAGTCCAACGCTGAGTCCAACGCTGAGTTTAACGCTGAGTCCAACGCTGAGTCTAACGCTGAGTCCAACGCTGAGTCTAATGCTGAGTCCAATGCTGAGTCCAACGCTGAGTTTAACGCTGAGTCCAACGCTGAGTTTAACGCTGAGTTAACGCTGAGTCCAACGCTGAGTCTAACGCTGAGTTCAACGCTGAGTCTAACGCTGAGTCCAACGCTGAGTCCAACGCTGAGTCCAACGCTGAGTTTAACGCTGAGTCCAACGCTGAGTCCAACGCTGAGTTCAACGCTGAGTCCAACGCTGAGTCCAACGCTGAGTCCAACGCTGAGTTTAACGCTGAGTCCAACGCTGAGTCCAACGCTGAGTTCAACGCTGAGTCCAACGCTGAGTCCAATGCTGAGTCTAACGCTGAGTCCAACGCTGAGTCCAACGCTGAGTCCAACGCTGACTTTAACGCTGAGTCCAACGCTGAGTTCAACGCTGAGTCTAACGCTGAGTCCAACGCTGAGTCCAACGCTGAGTCCAACGCTGAGTCCAACGCTGAGTCTAACGCTGAGTTCAACGCTGAGTCCAACGCTGAGTCTAATGCTGAGTCCAATGCTGAGTCCAACGCTGACTTTAACGCTGAGTCCAACGCTGAGTTCAACGCTGAGTCTAACGCTGAGTCCAACGCTGAGTCCAACGCTGAGTCCAACGCTGAGTTCAACGCTGAGTCCAACGCTGAGTCCAATGCTGAGTCTAACGCTGAGTCCAACGCTGAGTCTAACGCTGAGTTCAACGCTGAGTCCAACGCTGAGTCTAATGCTGAGTCCAATGCTGAGTCCAACGCTGAGTTTAACGCTGAGTCCAACGCTGAGTTTAACGCTGAGTTAACGCTGAGTCCAACGCTGAGTCTAACGCTGAGTTCAACGCTGAGTCTAACGCTGAGTTCAACGCTGAGTCTAACGCTGAGTTAACGCTGAGTCCAACGCTGAGTCTAACGCTGAGTTCAACGCTGAGTCTAACGCTGAGTCCAACGCTGAGTCCAACGCTGAGTCCAACGCTGAGTTTAACGCTGAGTCCAACGCTGAGTCCAACGCTGAGTTCAACGCTGAGTTAACGCTGAGTCTAACACTGAGTCTAACGCTGAGTTCAACGCTGAGTCTAACACTGAGTCTAACGCTGAGTTCAACGCTGAGTCTAAAGCTGAGTCCAATGCTGAGTTTAACGCTGAGTCCAACGCTGAGTCCAACGCTGAGTTCAACGCTGAGTTAACGCTGAGTCTAACACTGAGTCTAACGCTGAGTTCAACGCTGAGTCTAACACTGAGTCTAACGCTGAGTTCAACGCTGAGTCTAAAGCTGAGTCCAATGCTGAGTCTAACGCTGAGTCTAACGCTGAGTTCAACGCTGAGTCCAACGCTGAGTCTAACGCTGAGTCCAACGCTGAGTCTAACGCTGAGTCCAACGCTGAGTTTAACGCTGAGTCCAACGCTGAGTCTAACGCTGAGTCCAACGCTGAGTCTAATGCTGAGTCCAATGCTGAGTCCAACGCTGAGTTTAACGCTGAGTCCAACGCTGAGTTTAACGCTGAGTTAACGCTGAGTCCAACGCTGAGTCTAACGCTGAGTTCAACGCTTAGTCTAACGCTGTGTCTAACGCTGAGTTCAACGCTGAGTCCAACGCTGAGTCCAACGCTGAGTTCAACGCTGAGTCCAACGCTGAGTCCAATGCTGAGTCTAACGCTGAGTCCAATGCTGAGTCCAACGCTGAGTTCAACGCTGAGTCTAACGCTGAGTCCAACGCTGAGTCCAACGCTGAGTCCAACGCTGAGTTTAACGCTGAGTCCAACGCTGAGTCCAACGCTGAGTTCAACGCTGAGTCTAACACTGAGTCTAACGCTGAGTTCAATGCTGAGTCTAAAGCTGAGTCCAATGCTGAGTCTAACGCTGAGTCTAACGCTGAGTTCAACGCTGAGTCCAACGCTGAGTCTAACGCTGAGTCCAACGCTGAGTCTAACGCTGAGTCCAACGCTGAGTCTAACGCTGAGTTCAACGCTGAGTCTAACGCTGAGTTAACGCTGAGTCCAACGCTGAGTCTAACGCTGAGTTCAACGCTGAGTCTAACGCTGAGTCCAACGCTGAGTCCAACGCTGAGTCCAACGCTGAGTTTAACGCTGAGTCCAACGCTGAGTCTAACGCTGAGTCCAACGCTGAGTCTAATGCTGAGTCCAATGCTGAGTCCAACGCTGAGTTTAACGCTGAGTCCAACGCTGAGTTTAACGCTGAGTTAACGCTGAGTCCAACGCTGAGTCTAACGCTGAGTTCAACGCTGAGTCTAACGCTGAGTCCAACGCTGAGTCCAACGCTGAGTCCAACGCTGAGTTTAACGCTGAGTCCAACGCTGAGTCCAACGCTGAGTTCAACGCTGAGTCCAACGCTGAGTCCAACGCTGAGTCCAACGCTGAGTTTAACGCTGAGTCCAACGCTGAGTCCAACGCTGAGTTCAACGCTGAGTCCAACGCTGAGTCCAATGCTGAGTCTAACGCTGAGTCCAACGCTGAGTCCAACGCTGAGTCCAACGCTGACTTTAACGCTGAGTCCAACGCTGAGTTCAACGCTGAGTCTAACGCTGAGTCCAACGCTGAGTCCAACGCTGAGTCCAACGCTGAGTTTAACGCTGAGTCCAACGCTGAGTCCAACGCTGAGTTCAACGCTGAGTCCAACGCTGAGTCCAATGCTGAGTCTAACGCTGAGTCCAACGCTGAGTCTAACGCTGAGTTCAACGCTGAGTCCAACGCTGAGTCTAATGCTGAGTCCAATGCTGAGTCCAACGCTGAGTTTAACGCTGAGTCCAACGCTGAGTTTAACGCTGAGTTAACGCTGAGTCCAACGCTGAGTCTAACGCTGAGTTCAACGCTGAGTCTAACGCTGAGTTCAACGCTGAGTCTAACGCTGAGTTAACGCTGAGTCCAACGCTGAGTCTAACGCTGAGTTCAACGCTGAGTCTAACGCTGAGTCCAACGCTGAGTCCAACGCTGAGTCCAACGCTGAGTTTAACGCTGAGTCCAACGCTGAGTCCAACGCTGAGTTCAACGCTGAGTTAACGCTGAGTCTAACACTGAGTCTAACGCTGAGTTCAACGCTGAGTCTAACACTGAGTCTAACGCTGAGTTCAACGCTGAGTCTAAAGCTGAGTCCAATGCTGAGTTTAACGCTGAGTCCAACGCTGAGTCCAACGCTGAGTTCAACGCTGAGTTAACGCTGAGTCTAACACTGAGTCTAACGCTGAGTTCAACGCTGAGTCTAACACTGAGTCTAACGCTGAGTTCAACGCTGAGTCTAAAGCTGAGTCCAATGCTGAGTCTAACGCTGAGTCTAACGCTGAGTTCAACGCTGAGTCCAACGCTGAGTCTAACGCTGAGTCCAACGCTGAGTCTAACGCTGAGTCCAACGCTGAGTTTAACGCTGAGTCCAACGCTGAGTCTAACGCTGAGTCCAACGCTGAGTCTAATGCTGAGTCCAATGCTGAGTCCAACGCTGAGTTTAACGCTGAGTCCAACGCTGAGTTTAACGCTGAGTTAACGCTGAGTCCAACGCTGAGTCTAACGCTGAGTTCAACGCTTAGTCTAACGCTGTGTCTAACGCTGAGTTCAACGCTGAGTCCAACGCTGAGTTTAACGCTGAGTCCAACGCTGAGTCCAATGCTGAGTCCAACGCTGAGTTAACGCTGAGTTAACGCTGAGTTTAACGCTGAGTCTAACGCTGAGTCCAACGCTGAGTCCAACGCTGAGTCCAACGCTGAGTCTAATGCTGAGTCCAACGCTGAGTCCAACGCTGAGTTTAACGCTGAGTCCAACGCTGAGTTTAACGCTGAGTCTAACGCTGAGTCCAACGCTGAGTTCAACGCTGAGTTAACGCTGAGTCTAACACTGAGTCTAACGCTGAGTTCAACGCTGAGTCCAACGCTGAGTCTAACGCTGAGTTCAACGCTGAGTCTAACGCTGAGTCCAACGCTGAGTCTAACGCTGAGTCCAACGCTGAGTCTAACGCTGAGTTCAACGCTGAGTCCAACGCTGAGTCTAACGCTGAGTCCAACGCTGAGTCTAACGCTGAGTCCAACGCTGAGTCTAACGCTGAGTCCAACGCTGAGTTTAACGCTGAGTCCAACGCTGATTCCAACGCTGAGTCCAACGCTGAGTTAACGCTGAGTCCAACGCTGAGTTTAACGCTGAGTCTAACGCTGAGTCCAACGCTGAGTCCAACGCTGAGTTCAACGCTGAGTCCAACGCTGAGTCTAATGCTGAGTCCAACGCTGAGTCCAACGCTGAGTTTAACGCTGAGTCCAACGCTGAGTTTAACGCTGAGTCCAACGCTGAGTCTAACGCTGAGTGTAATGCCGAGTTTAACGCTGACTCTAACGCTGACAGGAAACATGCTCCACAGTGCCACCTCTGTCCCTGAAGGGCTCTAAATCCAGGGATTCCCCTCTAATTAGACAGATACTCAATTCACCCCCTGGTGGCTATAGGCGGTATAGAAAAGCATCAAAACATCACTTTCTTTGTTTCCCCTATAACCCTGTGGAGTGGAGCAAGCTGGCCCAAAATACTTGTAAAAATGTCCGAAGTCCCAACGCTAACATTTCTATCGACCATGGCAGCGATTTACATTTTTCACCAGTAGAAGTGCAAAAATAAACATGTTTCTATGACCCTAGGGTATGACTTCTTTGGGATAGGGACCCCAAACTCATCAGTCCTGAGCCCCCTAGAAGTCAAAACAAAGCCTGAAAATTTGGGGCTGCTCAGCCTTACCATTCGTCAGAAATCTCTGCTTTTGTACCTCAATACATAGGCCCTTATGAAAGCCTATGAGGGATTTTAGCACTTTTGAACCCCCATAACTCTGGTTTGCAGGGTGGTAGAGACCCTACACTTGGATTACAAAAAAGTCAATATCCTTTCTAACTTCCTACCAAATGCTGTGAGCCTCAGACGTTTCTATCGACCATGGCAGCGATTTACGTTTGTTACCAGTAGAAGTGCAAAAATAAACATGTTTCTATGACCCTAGGGTATGACTTCTTTGGGATAGAGATCCCAAACTCATCAGTCCTGAGCCCCCTAAAAGTCACAACAAAGCCTGAAAATTTGGGGCCGCTCAGCCTTACCGTTCGGCAGAAATCTCCACTTTTGTACCTCAAAACATAGGCCCTAATGAAAGCCTATGGGGGATTTTAGCATTTTTGCAACCCCATAACTCTGGTTTGCAGGGTGGTAGGGACCCCACACTTGGAGTACAAGTAAGTCAATATGCCTTCTATCTTCATGCCAAATACTGTGAGTTTCAGATGTTGCTATCAACCATGGCAGCGATTTACGTTTGTCACCAGTACAAGTGCAAAAATACATGTTTTTATGACTCTAGGGTATGAAATCTTTGGGGTAGGGACCCCAAACTCACCATTCCTGAGCCCCCTAAAAATTCCAACAAAGCCTGAAAATTTAGGGTCGCTCAGCCTTACCGTTTCGCAGAAATCTGCACTTTTGTACCCTCAAAACCTAGTCCCCAATGAAAGCCTATGGGAAATTTTTGCACATTTGCACCCCCATAACTCTGATTTGCATGGTGGTAGGAACCCCAAATTTGCAGTGTATGAAGGTTGTCATTTCCTCTACTGACATTCCAAATATCAAAAGTCTGGGATGTTCCTAACAGAAACAGCCTTTATTCATAATTTCCAATTTTGGGGTGCAATATCTCCAGTTCTCGGGGGGCTAGTAACCCCAGATTTTAAATTAATGTCGGACAATCCAGCCTCTACCTATGTACCAAGTTTCAAGAGCTTGGCTCATTCCTAACAGAAACGGCATCCAAAACTAACCCGTCCCCATAGACTTACATTGAGTGGGACGTTGGGACATTTTCTTCGTTTTCCCTATAACCCTGTGGAGCGGGCCAAGCTGGCACAAAATACTTGTAAGAATTTCCTAAGTCCCAACCCTAACCCTAACACTAACTTCAACCCTAACTTCAACCCTAACTTCTGAGTCTAACGCTGAGTCTAACGCTGAGTCTAACGCTGAGTCTAACGCTGAGTTCAACGCTGAGTCCAACGCTGAGTCTAATGCTGAGTCCAACGCTGAGTCCAACGCTGAGTTTAACGCTGAGTCCAACGCTGAGTTAACGCTGAGTCCAACGCTGAGTCTAACGCTGAGTCCAATGCTGAGTCTAACGCTGAGTCCAACGCTGAGTCTAACGCTGAGTTCAACGCTGAGTCCAACGCTGAGTCTAACGCTGAGTCCAACGCTGAGTCTAATGCTGAGTCCAATGCTGAGTCCAACGCTGAGTTTAACGCTGAGTCCAACGCTGAGTTTAACGCTGAGTTAACGCTGAGTCCAACGCTGAGTCTAACGCTGAGTTCAACGCTGAGTCTAACGCTGAGTTCAACGCTGAGTCTAACGCTGAGTCTAACGCTGAGTCCAACGCTGAGTCTAACGCTGAGTTCAACGCTGAGTCTAACGCTGAGTTCAACGCTGAGTCTAACGCTGAGTCCAACGCTGAGTCCAACGCTGAGTCCAACGCTGAGTTTAACGCTGAGTCCAACGCTGAGTCTAACGCTGAGTCCAACGCTGAGTCTAATGCTGAGTCCAATGCTGAGTCCAACGCTGAGTTTAACGCTGAGTCCAACGCTGAGTTTAACGCTGAGTTAACGCTGAGTCCAACGCTGAGTCTAACGCTGAGTTCAACGCTGAGTCTAAGGCTGAGTCCAACGCTGAGTCCAACGCTGAGTCCAACGCTGAGTTTAACGCTGAGTCCAACGCTGAGTCCAACGCTGAGTTCAACGCTGAGTCCAACGCTGAGTCCAATGCTGAGTCTAACGCTGAGTCCAACGCTGAGTCTAACGCTGAGTTCAACGCTGAGTCTAACGCTGAGTCCAACGCTGAGTCTAATGCTGAGTCCAATGCTGAGTCCAACGCTGAGTTTAACGCTGAGTCCAACGCTGAGTTTAACGCTGAGTTAACGCTGAGTCCAACGCTGAGTCCAACGCTGAGTTCAACGCTGAGTCCAACGCTGAGTCCAATGCTGAGTCTAACGCTGAGTCCAACGCTGAGTCTAACGCTGAGTCCAACGCTGAGTCTAACGCTGAGTCCAACGCTGAGTCTAATGCTGAGTCCAATGCTGAGTCCAACGCTGAGTTTAACGCTGAGTCCAACGCTGAGTTTAACGCTGAGTTAACGCTGAGTCCAACGCTGAGTCTAACGCTGAGTTCAACGCTGAGTCTAACGCTGAGTTCAACGCTGAGTCTAACGCTGAGTTAACGCTGAGTCCAACGCTGAGTCTAACGCTGAGTTCAACGCTGAGTCTAACGCTGAGTCCAACGCTGAGTCCAACGCTGAGTCCAACGCTGAGTTTAACGCTGAGTCCAACGCTGAGTCTAACGCTGAGTTCAACGCTGAGTCTAACGCTGAGTTCAACGCTGAGTCTAACGCTGAGTTAACGCTGAGTCCAACGCTGAGTCTAACGCTGAGTTCAACGCTGAGTCTAACGCTGAGTCCAACGCTGAGTCCAACGCTGAGTCCAACGCTGAGTTTAACGCTGAGTCCAACGCTGAGTCTAACGCTGAGTCCAACGCTGAGTCTAATGCTGAGTCCAATGCTGAGTCCAACGCTGAGTTTAACGCTGAGTCCAACGCTGAGTTTAACGCTGAGTTAACGCTGAGTCCAACGCTGAGTCTAACGCTGAGTTCAACGCTGAGTCTAACGCTGAGTCCAACGCTGAGTCCAACGCTGAGTCCAACGCTGAGTTTAACGCTGAGTCCAACGCTGAGTCCAACGCTGAGTTCAACGCTGAGTCCAACGCTGAGTCCAACGCTGAGTCCAACGCTGAGTTTAACGCTGAGTCCAACGCTGAGTCCAACGCTGAGTTCAACGCTGAGTCCAACGCTGAGTCCAATGCTGAGTCTAACGCTGAGTCCAACGCTGAGTCCAACGCTGAGTCCAACGCTGAGTTTAACGCTGAGTCCAACGCTGAGTCCAACGCTGAGTCCAACGCTGAGTCCAACGCTGAGTTTAACGCTGAGTCCAACGCTGAGTCCAACGCTGAGTTCAACGCTGAGTCCAACGCTGAGTCCAATGCTGAGTCTAACGCTGAGTCCAACGCTGAGTCTAACGCTGAGTTCAACGCTGAGTCCAACGCTGAGTCTAACGCTGAGTCCAACGCTGAGTCCAACGCTGAGTCTAATGCTGAGTCCAATGCTGAGTCCAACGCTGAGTTTAACGCTGAGTCCAACGCTGAGTTTAACGCTGAGTTAACGCTGAGTCCAACGCTGAGTCTAACGCTGAGTTCAACGCTGAGTCTAACGCTGAGTTCAACGCTGAGTCTAACGCTGAGTTAACGCTGAGTCCAACGCTGAGTCTAACGCTGAGTTCAACGCTGAGTCTAACGCTGAGTCCAACGCTGAGTCCAACGCTGAGTCCAACGCTGAGTTTAACGCTGAGTCCAACGCTGAGTCCAACACTGAGTTCAACGCTGAGTTAACGCTGAGTCTAACACTGAGTCTAACGCTGAGTTCAACGCTGAGTCTAACGCTGAGTCTAATGCTGAGTTCAACGCTGAGTCTAAAGCTGAGTCCAATGCTGAGTCTAACGCTGAGTCCAACGCTGAGTCTAACGCTGAGTTCAACGCTGAGTCCAACGCTGAGTCTAACGCTGAGTCCAACGCTGAGTCTAACGCTGAGTCCAACGCTGAGTTTAACGCTGAGTCCAACGCTGAGTCTAACGCTGAGTCCAACGCTGAGTCTAATGCTGAGTCCAATGCTGAGTCCAACGCTGAGTTTAACGCTGAGTCCAACGCTGAGTTTAACGCTGAGTTAACGCTGAGTCCAACGCTGAGTCTAACGCTGAGTTCAACGCTGAGTCTAACGCTGAGTTCAACGCTGAGTCTAACGCTGAGTTAACGCTGAGTCCAACGCTGAGTCTAACGCTGAGTTCAACGCTGAGTTTAACGCTGAGTCCAACGCTGAGTTTAACGCTGAGTCCAACGCTGAGTCCAACGCTGAGTTCAACGCTGAGTTAACGCTGAGTCTAACACTGAGTCTAACGCTGAGTTCAACGCTGAGTCCAATGCTGAGTCTAACGCTGAGTTCAACGCTGAGTCTAACGCTGAGTCCAATGCTGAGTCTAACGCTGAGTCTAACGCTGAGTCTAACGCTGAGTTCAACGCTGAGTCCAACGCTGAGTCTAACGCTGAGTCCAACTCTGAGTCCAACGCTGAGTCTAACGCTGAGTCCAACGCTGAGTTTAACGCTGAGTCCAACGCTGAGTCCAACGCTGAATTAACGCTGAGTTTAACGCTGAGTCTAACGCTGAGTCCAACGCTGAGTCCAACGCTGAGTCCAACGCTGAGTCTAACGCTGAGTCTAACGCTGAGTCTAACGCTGAGTTCAACGCTGAGTCCAACGCTGAGTCTAATGCTGAGTCCAACGCTGAGTCCAACACTGAGTTTAACGCTGAGTCCAACGCTGAGTTTAACGCTGAGTCCAACGCTGAGTCTAACGCTGAGTGTAATGCCGAGTTTAACGCTGACTCTAACGCTGACAGGAAACATGCTCCACAGTGCCACCTCTGTCCCTGAAGGGCTCTAAATCCAGGGATTCCCCTCTAATTAGACAGATACTCAATTCACCCCCTGGTGGCTATAGGCGGTATAGAAAAGCATCAAAACATCACTTTCTTCGTTTTCCCTATAACCCTGTGGAGTGGAGCAAGCTGGCCCAAAATACTTGTAAAAATGTCCGAAGTCCCAACGCTAACATTTCTATCGACCATGGCAGCGATTTACATTTTTCACCAGTAGAAGTGCAAAAATAAACATGTTTCTATGACCCTAGGGTATGACTTCTTTGGGATAGGGACCCCAAACTCATCAGTCCTGAGCCCCCTAGAAGTCAAAACAAAGCCTGAAAATTTGGGGCTGCTCAGCCTTACCATTCGTCAGAAATCTCTGCTTTTGTACCTCAATACATAGGCCCTTATGAAAGCCTATGAGGGATTTTAGCACGTTTGAACCCCCATAACTCTGGTTTGCAGGGTGGTAGAGACCCTACACTTGGATTACAAAAAAGTCAATATCCTTTCTAACTTCCTACCAAATGCTGTGAGCCTCAGACGTTTCTATCGACCATGGCAGCGATTTACGTTTGTTACCAGTAGAAGTGCAAAAATAAACATGTTTCTATGACCCTAGGGTATGACTTCTTTGGGATAGAGATCCCAAACTCATCAGTCCTGAGCCCCCTAAAAGTCACAACAAAGCCTGAAAATTTGGGGCCGCTCAGCCTTACCGTTCGGCAGAAATCTCCACTTTTGTACCTCAAAACATAGGCCCTAATGAAAGCCTATGGGGGATTTTAGCATTTTTGCAACCCCATAACTCTGGTTTGCAGGGTGGTAGGGACCCCACACTTGGAGTACAAGTAAGTCAATATGCCTTCTATCTTCATGCCAAATACTGTGAGTTTCAGATGTTGCTATCAACCATGGCAGCGATTTACGTTTGTCACCAGTACAAGTGCAAAAATACATGTTTTTATGACTCTAGGGTATGAAATCTTTGGGGTAGGGACCCCAAACTCACCATTCCTGAGCCCCCTAAAAATTCCAACAAAGCCTGAAAATTTAGGGTCGCTCAGCCTTACCGTTTCGCAGAAATCTGCACTTTTGTACCCTCAAAACCTAGTCCCCAATGAAAGCCTATGGGAAATTTTTGCACATTTGCACCCCCATAACTCTGATTTGCATGGTGGTAGGAACCCCAAATTTGCAGTGTATGAAGGTTGTCATTTCCTCTACTGACATTCCAAATATCAAAAGTCTGGGATGTTCCTAACAGAAACAGCCTTTATTCATAATTTCCAATTTTGGGGTGCAATATCTCCAGTTCTCGGGGGGCTAGTAACCCCAGATTTTAAATTAATGTCGGACAATCCAGCCTCTACCTATGTACCAAGTTTCAAGAGCTTGGCTCATTCCTAACAGAAACGGCATCCAAAACTAACCCGTCCCCATAGACTTACATTGAGTGGGACGTTGGGACATTTTCTTCGTTTTCCCTATAACCCTAACCCTAACCCTAACCCTAACCCTAACCCTAACCCTAACCCTAACCCTAACCCTAACCCTAACCCTAACCCTAACCCTAACCCTAACCCTAACCTAACCCTAACCCTAACCCTACCTAACCCTACCTAATCCTAACCCTAACCCTAACCCTAACCCTAACCCTAACCCTAACCCTAACCCTAACCCTAACCCTAACCCTAACCCTAACCCTAACCCTAACCCTAACCCTAACCCTAACCCTAACCCTAAACCCTAACCCTAACCCCTAACCCTAACCCTAAACCCTGTCTTCTAACCCTAACCTAACCCTAACCCTAAAACCAAGATTCGAAGGCCAAAACTGGATTTCTAAGCCTAAACCCTCCATTCGGACTATTCTACTTCAATTCTAAGCCTCCCACCTGAGTTTTGACCACAAGAAGAAGAAGAAGAAGAAGAAGAAGAAGAAGAAGAATTGGTCTCTTGGCAAAAAAAAAAAAAAAAAAAAAAAAAAAACAAGTTTTTTTTTTTCGAGGAGAAGGTTTATTGGGGGGAAAAAAAGCCCCAACAAAATTTTTTTTTTTCTTTCTAACCCTAATTTCTAAGCCGAAACCCTAATTTCTAGGCCACAACCCTAAATTCTAAGCCTAAAACCCTAAATTCTAACCCTAAATTCTAACCCTAAACCCTGTCTTCTAACCCTAACCTAACCCTAACCCTAAAACCAAGATTCGAAGGCCAAAACTGGATTTCTAAGCCTAAACCCTCCATTCGGACTATTCTACTTCAATTCTAAGCCTCCCACCTGAGTTTTGACCACAAGAAGAAGAAGAAGAAGAAGAAGAAGAAGAAGAAGAAGAAGAAGAAGAAGAAGAAGAAGAAGAAGAAGAAGAATTGGTCTCTTGGCAAAAAAAAAAAAAAAAAAAAACAAGTTTTTTTTTTTCGAGGAGAAGGTTTATTGGGGGGAAAAAAAGCCCCAACAAAATTTTTTTTTTTCTTTCTAACCCTAATTTCTAAGCCGAAACCCTAATTTCTAGGCCACAACCCTAAATTCTAAGCCTAAAACCCTAAATTCTAACCCTAAATTCTAACCCTAAACCCTGTCTTCTAACCCTAACCTAACCCTAACCCTAAAACCAAGATTCGAAGGCCAAAACTGGATTTCTAAGCCTAAACCCTCCATTCGGACTATTCTACTTCAATTCTAAGCCTCCCACCTGAGTTTTGACCACAAGAAGAAGAAGAAGAAGAAGAAGAAGAAGAAGAAGAAGAAGAAGAAGAAGAAGAAGAAGAAGAAGAAGAAGAATTGGTCTCTTGGCAAAAAAAAAAAAAAAAAAAAACAAGTTTTTTTTTTTCGAGGAGAAGGTTTATTGGGGGGAAAAAAAGCCCCAACAAAATTTTTTTTTTTCTTTCTAACCCTAATTTCTAAGCCGAAACCCTAATTTCTAGGCCACCACCCTAAATTCTAAGCCTAAAACCCTAAATTCTAACCCTAAATTCTAACCCTAAACCCTGTCTTCTAACCCTAACCTAACCCTAACCCTAAAACCAAGATTCGAAGGCCAAAACTGGATTTCTAAGCCTAAACCCTCCATTCGGACTATTCTACTTCAATTCTAAGCCTCCCACCTGAGTTTTGACCACAAGAAGAAGAAGAAGAAGAAGAAGAAGAAGAAGAAGAAGAAGAAGAAGAAGAAGAAGAAGAAGAAGAAGAAGAAGAATTGGTCTCTTGGCAAAAAAAAAAAAAAAAAAAAAAAAAAAACAAGTTATTTTTTTTCGAGGAGAAGGTTTATTGGGGGGAAAAAAAGCCCCAACAAAATTTTTTTTTTTCTTTCTAACCCTAATTTCTAAGCCGAAACCCTAATTTCTAGGCCACAACCCTAAATTCTAAGCCTAAAACCCTAAATTCTAACCCTAAATTCTAACCCTAAACCCTGTCTTCTAACCCTAACCTAACCCTAACCCTAAAACCAAGATTCGAAGGCCAAAACTGGATTTCTAAGCCTAAACCCTCCATTCGGACTATTCTACTTCAATTCTAAGCCTCCCACCTGAGTTTTGACCACAAGAAGAAGAAGAAGAAGAAGAAGAAGAAGAAGAAGAAGAAGAAGAAGAAGAAGAAGAAGAAGAATTGGTCTCTTGGCAAAAAAAAAAAAAAAAAAAAAAAAAAAACAAGTTATTTTTTTTCGAGGAGAAGGTTTATTGGGGGGAAAAAAAGCCCCAACAAAATTTTTTTTTTTCTTTCTAACCCTAATTTCTAAGCCGAAACCCTAATTTCTAGGCCACCACCCTAAATTCTAAGCCTAAAACCCTAAATTCTAACCCTAAATTCTAACCCTAAACCCTGTCTTCTAACCCTAACCTAACCCTAACCCTAAAACCAAGATTCGAAGGCCAAAACTGGATTTCTAAGCCTAAACCCTCCATTCGGACTATTCTACTTCAATTCTAAGCCTCCCACCTGAGTTTTGACCACAAGAAGAAGAAGAAGAAGAAGAAGAAGAAGAAGAAGAAGAAGAAGAAGAAGAAGAAGAAGAAGAAGAAGAAGAAGAAGAATTGGTCTCTTGGCAAAAAAAAAAAAAAAAAAAAAAAAAAAACAAGTTATTTTTTTTCGAGGAGAAGGTTTATTGGGGGGAAAAAAAGCCCCAACAAAATTTTTTTTTTTCTTTCTAACCCTAATTTCTAAGCCGAAACCCTAATTTCTAGGCCACCACCCTAAATTCTAAGCCTAAAACCCTAAATTCTAACCCTAAATTCTAACCCTAAACCCTGTCTTCTAACCCTAACCTAACCCTAACCCTAAAACCAAGATTCGAAGGCCAAAACTGGATTTCTAAGCCTAAACCCTCCATTCGGACTATTCTACTTCAATTCTAAGCCTCCCACCTGAGTTTTGACCACAAGAAGAAGAAGAAGAAGAAGAAGAAGAAGAAGAAGAATTGGTCTCTTGGCAAAAAAAAAAAAAAAAAAAAAAAAAAAACAAGTTTTTTTTTTTCGAGGAGAAGGTTTATTGGGGGGAAAAAAAGCCCCAACAAAATTTTTTTTTTTCTTTCTAACCCTAATTTCTAAGCCGAAACCCTAATTTCTAGGCCACAACCCTAAATTCTAAGCCTAAAACCCTAAATTCTAACCCTAAATTCTAACCCTAAACCCTGTCTTCTAACCCTAACCTAACCCTAACCCTAAAACCAAGATTCGAAGGCCAAAACTGGATTTCTAAGCCTAAACCCTCCATTCGGACTATTCTACTTCAATTCTAAGCCTCCCACCTGAGTTTTGACCACAAGAAGAAGAAGAAGAAGAAGAAGAAGAAGAAGAAGAAGAAGAAGAAGAAGAAGAAGAAGAAGAAGAAGAAGAATTGGTCTCTTGGCAAAAAAAAAAAAAAAAAAAAACAAGTTTTTTTTTTTCGAGGAGAAGGTTTATTGGGGGGAAAAAAAGCCCCAACAAAATTTTTTTTTTTCTTTCTAACCCTAATTTCTAAGCCGAAACCCTAATTTCTAGGCCACCACCCTAAATTCTAAGCCTAAAACCCTAAATTCTAACCCTAAATTCTAACCCTAAACCCTGTCTTCTAACCCTAACCTAACCCTAACCCTAAAACCAAGATTCGAAGGCCAAAACTGGATTTCTAAGCCTAAACCCTCCATTCGGACTATTCTACTTCAATTCTAAGCCTCCCACCTGAGTTTTGACCACAAGAAGAAGAAGAAGAAGAAGAAGAAGAAGAAGAAGAAGAAGAAGAAGAAGAAGAAGAAGAAGAAGAAGAAGAAGAATTGGTCTCTTGGCAAAAAAAAAAAAAAAAAAAAAAAAAAAACAAGTTATTTTTTTTCGAGGAGAAGGTTTATTGGGGGGAAAAAAAGCCCCAACAAAATTTTTTTTTTTCTTTCTAACCCTAATTTCTAAGCCGAAACCCTAATTTCTAGGCCACAACCCTAAATTCTAAGCCTAAAACCCTAAATTCTAACCCTAAATTCTAACCCTAAACCCTGTCTTCTAACCCTAACCTAACCCTAACCCTAAAACCAAGATTCGAAGGCCAAAACTGGATTTCTAAGCCTAAACCCTCCATTCGGACTATTCTACTTCAATTCTAAGCCTCCCACCTGAGTTTTGACCACAAGAAGAAGAAGAAGAAGAAGAAGAAGAAGAAGAAGAAGAAGAAGAAGAAGAAGAAGAAGAAGAATTGGTCTCTTGGCAAAAAAAAAAAAAAAAAAAAAAAAAAAACAAGTTATTTTTTTTCGAGGAGAAGGTTTATTGGGGGGAAAAAAAGCCCCAACAAAATTTTTTTTTTTCTTTCTAACCCTAATTTCTAAGCCGAAACCCTAATTTCTAGGCCACCACCCTAAATTCTAAGCCTAAAACCCTAAATTCTAACCCTAAATTCTAACCCTAAACCCTGTCTTCTAACCCTAACCTAACCCTAACCCTAAAACCAAGATTCGAAGGCCAAAACTGGATTTCTAAGCCTAAACCCTCCATTCGGACTATTCTACTTCAATTCTAAGCCTCCCACCTGAGTTTTGACCACAAGAAGAAGAAGAAGAAGAAGAAGAAGAAGAAGAAGAAGAAGAAGAAGAAGAAGAAGAAGAAGAAGAAGAAGAAGAAGAATTGGTCTCTTGGCAAAAAAAAAAAAAAAAAAAAAAAAAAAACAAGTTATTTTTTTTCGAGGAGAAGGTTTATTGGGGGGAAAAAAAGCCCCAACAAAATTTTTTTTTTTCTTTCTAACCCTAATTTCTAAGCCGAAACCCTAATTTCTAGGCCACCACCCTAAATTCTAAGCCTAAAACCCTAAATTCTAACCCTAAATTCTAACCCTAAACCCTGTCTTCTAACCCTAACCTAACCCTAACCCTAAAACCAAGATTCGAAGGCCAAAACTGGATTTCTAAGCCTAAACCCTCCATTCGGACTATTCTACTTCAATTCTAAGCCTCCCACCTGAGTTTTGACCACAAGAAGAAGAAGAAGAAGAAGAAGAAGAAGAAGAAGAATTGGTCTCTTGGCAAAAAAAAAAAAAAAAAAAAAAAAAAAACAAGTTTTTTTTTTTCGAGGAGAAGGTTTATTGGGGGGAAAAAAAGCCCCAACAAAATTTTTTTTTTTCTTTCTAACCCTAATTTCTAAGCCGAAACCCTAATTTCTAGGCCACAACCCTAAATTCTAAGCCTAAAACCCTAAATTCTAACCCTAAATTCTAACCCTAAACCCTGTCTTCTAACCCTAACCTAACCCTAACCCTAAAACCAAGATTCGAAGGCCAAAACTGGATTTCTAAGCCTAAACCCTCCATTCGGACTATTCTACTTCAATTCTAAGCCTCCCACCTGAGTTTTGACCACAAGAAGAAGAAGAAGAAGAAGAAGAAGAAGAAGAAGAAGAAGAAGAAGAAGAAGAAGAAGAAGAAGAAGAAGAATTGGTCTCTTGGCAAAAAAAAAAAAAAAAAAAAAACAAGTTTTTTTTTTTCGAGGTGAAGGTTTATTGGGGGGAAAAAAAGCCCCAACAAAATTTTTTTTTTTCTTTCTAACCCTAATTTCTAAGCCGAAACCCTAATTTCTAGGCCACCACCCTAAATTCTAAGCCTAAAACCCTAAATTCTAACCCTAAATTCTAACCCTAAACCCTGTCTTCTAACCCTAACCTAACCCTAACCCTAAAACCAAGATTCGAAGGCCAAAACTGGATTTCTAAGCCTAAACCCTCCATTCGGACTATTCTACTTCAATTCTAAGCCTCCCACCTGAGTTTTGACCACAAGAAGAAGAAGAAGAAGAAGAAGAAGAAGAAGAAGAAGAAGAAGAAGAAGAAGAAGAAGAAGAAGAAGAAGAAGAATTGGTCTCTTGGCAAAAAAAAAAAAAAAAAAAAAAAAAAAACAAGTTATTTTTTTTCGAGGAGAAGGTTTATTGGGGGGAAAAAAAGCCCCAACAAAATTTTTTTTTTTCTTTCTAACCCTAATTTCTAAGCCGAAACCCTAATTTCTAGGCCACAACCCTAAATTCTAAGCCTAAAACCCTAAATTCTAACCCTAAATTCTAACCCTAAACCCTGTCTTCTAACCCTAACCTAACCCTAACCCTAAAACCAAGATTCGAAGGCCAAAACTGGATTTCTAAGCCTAAACCCTCCATTCGGACTATTCTACTTCAATTCTAAGCCTCCCACCTGAGTTTTGACCACAAGAAGAAGAAGAAGAAGAAGAAGAAGAAGAAGAAGAAGAAGAAGAAGAAGAAGAAGAAGAAGAATTGGTCTCTTGGCAAAAAAAAAAAAAAAAAAAAAAAAAAAACAAGTTATTTTTTTTCGAGGAGAAGGTTTATTGGGGGGAAAAAAAGCCCCAACAAAATTTTTTTTTTTCTTTCTAACCCTAATTTCTAAGCCGAAACCCTAATTTCTAGGCCACAACCCTAAATTCTAAGCCTAAAACCCTAAATTCTAACCCTAAATTCTAACCCTAAACCCTGTCTTCTAACCCTAACCTAACCCTAACCCTAAAACCAAGATTCGAAGGCCAAAACTGGATTTCTAAGCCTAAACCCTCCATTCGGACTATTCTACTTCAATTCTAAGCCTCCCACCTGAGTTTTGACCACAAGAAGAAGAAGAAGAAGAAGAAGAAGAAGAAGAAGAAGAAGAAGAAGAAGAAGAAGAAGAAGAATTGGTCTCTTGGCAAAAAAAAAAAAAAAAAAAAAAAAAAAACAAGTTATTTTTTTTCGAGGAGAAGGTTTATTGGGGGGAAAAAAAGCCCCAACAAAATTTTTTTTTTTCTTTCTAACCCTAATTTCTAAGCCGAAACCCTAATTTCTAGGCCACCACCCTAAATTCTAAGCCTAAAACCCTAAATTCTAACCCTAAATTCTAACCCTAAACCCTGTCTTCTAACCCTAACCTAACCCTAACCCTAAAACCAAGATTCGAAGGCCAAAACTGGATTTCTAAGCCTAAACCCTCCATTCGGACTATTCTACTTCAATTCTAAGCCTCCCACCTGAGTTTTGACCACAAGAAGAAGAAGAAGAAGAAGAAGAAGAAGAAGAAGAAGAAGAAGAAGAAGAAGAAGAAGAAGAAGAAGAAGAAGAAGAATTGGTCTCTTGGCAAAAAAAAAAAAAAAAAAAAAAAAAAAACAAGTTATTTTTTTTCGAGGAGAAGGTTTATTGGGGGGAAAAAAAGCCCCAACAAAATTTTTTTTTTTCTTTCTAACCCTAATTTCTAAGCCGAAACCCTAATTTCTAGGCCACCACCCTAAATTCTAAGCCTAAAACCCTAAATTCTAACCCTAAATTCTAACCCTAAACCCTGTCTTCTAACCCTAACCTAACCCTAACCCTAAAACCAAGATTCGAAGGCCAAAACTGGATTTCTAAGCCTAAACCCTCCATTCGGACTATTCTACTTCAATTCTAAGCCTCCCACCTGAGTTTTGACCACAAGAAGAAGAAGAAGAAGAAGAAGAAGAAGAAGAAGAAGAAGAAGAAGAAGAAGAAGAAGAAGAAGAAGAAGAATTGGTCTCTTGGCAAAAAAAAAAAAAAAAAAAAACAAGTTTTTTTTTTTCGAGGAGAAGGTTTATTGGGGGGAAAAAAAGCCCCAACAAAATTTTTTTTTTTCTTTCTAACCCTAATTTCTAAGCCGAAACCCTAATTTCTAGGCCACAACCCTAAATTCTAAGCCTAAAACCCTAAATTCTAACCCTAAATTCTAACCCTAAACCCTGTCTTCTAACCCTAACCTAACCCTAACCCTAAAACCAAGATTCGAAGGCCAAAACTGGATTTCTAAGCCTAAACCCTCCATTCGGACTATTCTACTTCAATTCTAAGCCTCCCACCTGAGTTTTGACCACAAGAAGAAGAAGAAGAAGAAGAAGAAGAAGAAGAAGAAGAAGAAGAAGAAGAAGAAGAAGAAGAAGAAGAAGAATTGGTCTCTTGGCAAAAAAAAAAAAAAAAAAAAACAAGTTTTTTTTTTTCGAGGAGAAGGTTTATTGGGGGGAAAAAAAGCCCCAACAAAATTTTTTTTTTTCTTTCTAACCCTAATTTCTAAGCCGAAACCCTAATTTCTAGGCCACAACCCTAAATTCTAAGCCTAAAACCCTAAATTCTAACCCTAAATTCTAACCCTAAACCCTGTCTTCTAACCCTAACCTAACCCTAACCCTAAAACCAAGATTCGAAGGCCAAAACTGGATTTCTAAGCCTAAACCCTCCATTCGGACTATTCTACTTCAATTCTAAGCCTCCCACCTGAGTTTTGACCACAAGAAGAAGAAGAAGAAGAAGAAGAAGAAGAAGAAGAAGAAGAAGAAGAAGAAGAAGAAGAAGAAGAAGAATTGGTCTCTTGGCAAAAAAAAAAAAAAAAAAAAAACAAGTTTTTTTTTTTCGAGGAGAAGGTTTATTGGGGGGAAAAAAAGCCCCAACAAAATTTTTTTTTTTCTTTCTAACCCTAATTTCTAAGCCGAAACCCTAATTTCTAGGCCACAACCCTAAATTCTAAGCCTAAAACCCTAAATTCTAACCCTAAATTCTAACCCTAAACCCTGTCTTCTAACCCTAACCTAACCCTAACCCTAAAACCAAGATTCGAAGGCCAAAACTGGATTTCTAAGCCTAAACCCTCCATTCGGACTATTCTACTTCAATTCTAAGCCTCCCACCTGAGTTTTGACCACAAGAAGAAGAAGAAGAAGAAGAAGAAGAAGAAGAAGAAGAAGAAGAAGAAGAAGAAGAAGAAGAATTGGTCTCTTGGCAAAAAAAAAAAAAAAAAAAAAAAAAAAACAAGTTATTTTTTTTCGAGGAGAAGGTTTATTGGGGGGAAAAAAAGCCCCAACAACATTTTTTTTTTTCTTTCTAACCCTAATTTCTAAGCCGAAACCCTAATTTCTAGGCCACAACCCTAAATTCTAAGCCTAAAACCCTAAATTCTAACCCTAAATTCTAACCCTAAACCCTGTCTTCTAACCCTAACCTAACCCTAACCCTAAAACCAAGATTCGAAGGCCAAAACTGGATTTCTAAGCCTAAACCCTCCATTCGGACTATTCTACTTCAATTCTAAGCCTCCCACCTGAGTTTTGACCACAAGAAGAAGAAGAAGAAGAAGAAGAAGAAGAAGAAGAAGAAGAAGAAGAAGAAGAAGAAGAAGAATTGGTCTCTTGGCAAAAAAAAAAAAAAAAAAAAAAAAAAAACAAGTTATTTTTTTTCGAGGAGAAGGTTTATTGGGGGGAAAAAAAGCCCCAACAAAATTTTTTTTTTTCTTTCTAACCCTAATTTCTAAGCCGAAACCCTAATTTCTAGGCCACCACCCTAAATTCTAAGCCTAAAACCCTAAATTCTAACCCTAAATTCTAACCCTAAACCCTGTCTTCTAACCCTAACCTAACCCTAACCCTAAAACCAAGATTCGAAGGCCAAAACTGGATTTCTAAGCCTAAACCCTCCATTCGGACTATTCTACTTCAATTCTAAGCCTCCCACCTGAGTTTTGACCACAAGAAGAAGAAGAAGAAGAAGAAGAAGAAGAAGAAGAATTGGTCTCTTGGCAAAAAAAAAAAAAAAAAAAAAAAAAAAACAAGTTTTTTTTTTTCGAGGAGAAGGTTTATTGGGGGGAAAAAAAGCCCCAACAAAATTTTTTTTTTTCTTTCTAACCCTAATTTCTAAGCCGAAACCCTAATTTCTAGGCCACAACCCTAAATTCTAAGCCTAAAACCCTAAATTCTAACCCTAAATTCTAACCCTAAACCCTGTCTTCTAACCCTAACCTAACCCTAACCCTAAAACCAAGATTCGAAGGCCAAAACTGGATTTCTAAGCCTAAACCCTCCATTCGGACTATTCTACTTCAATTCTAAGCCTCCCACCTGAGTTTTGACCACAAGAAGAAGAAGAAGAAGAAGAAGAAGAAGAAGAAGAAGAAGAAGAAGAAGAAGAAGAAGAAGAATTGGTCTCTTGGCAAAAAAAAAAAAAAAAAAAAAAAAAAAACAAGTTATTTTTTTTCGAGGAGAAGGTTTATTGGGGGGAAAAAAAGCCCCAACAAAATTTTTTTTTTTCTTTCTAACCCTAATTTCTAAGCCGAAACCCTAATTTCTAGGCCACAACCCTAAATTCTAAGCCTAAAACCCTAAATTCTAACCCTAAATTCTAACCCTAAACCCTGTCTTCTAACCCTAACCTAACCCTAACCCTAAAACCAAGATTCGAAGGCCAAAACTGGATTTCTAAGCCTAAACCCTCCATTCGGACTATTCTACTTCAATTCTAAGCCTCCCACCTGAGTTTTGACCACAAGAAGAAGAAGAAGAAGAAGAAGAAGAAGAAGAAGAAGAAGAAGAAGAAGAAGAAGAAGAAGAAGAAGAATTGGTCTCTTGGCAAAAAAAAAAAAAAAAAAAAAACAAGTTTTTTTTTTTCGAGGAGAAGGTTTATTGGGGGGAAAAAAAGCCCCAACAAAATTTTTTTTTTTCTTTCTAACCCTAATTTCTAAGCCGAAACCCTAATTTCTAGGCCACAACCCTAAATTCTAAGCCTAAAACCCTAAATTCTAACCCTAAATTCTAACCCTAAACCCTGTCTTCTAACCCTAACCTAACCCTAACCCTAAAACCAAGATTCGAAGGCCAAAACTGGATTTCTAAGCCTAAACCCTCCATTCGGACTATTCTACTTCAATTCTAAGCCTCCCACCTGAGTTTTGACCACAAGAAGAAGAAGAAGAAGAAGAAGAAGAAGAAGAAGAAGAAGAAGAAGAAGAAGAAGAAGAAGAAGAAGAAGAAGAATTGGTCTCTTGGCAAAAAAAAAAAAAAAAAAAAAAAAAAACAAGTTATTTTTTTTCGAGGAGAAGGTTTATTGGGGGGAAAAAAAAGCCCCAACAAAATTTTTTTTTTTCTTTCTAACCCTAATTTCTAAGCCGAAACCCTAATTTCTAGGCCACCACCCTAAATTCTAAGCCTAAAACCCTAAATTCTAACCCTAAATTCTAACCCTAAACCCTGTCTTCTAACCCTAACCTAACCCTAACCCTAAAACCAAGATTCGAAGGCCAAAACTGGATTTCTAAGCCTAAACCCTCCATTCGGACTATTCTACTTCAATTCTAAGCCTCCCACCTGAGTTTTGACCACAAGAAGAAGAAGAAGAAGAAGAAGAAGAAGAAGAAGAATTGGTCTCTTGGCAAAAAAAAAAAAAAAAAAAAAAAAAAAACAAGTTTTTTTTTTTCGAGGAGAAGGTTTATTGGGGGGAAAAAAAGCCCCAACAAAATTTTTTTTTTTCTTTCTAACCCTAATTTCTAAGCCGAAACCCTAATTTCTAGGCCACAACCCTAAATTCTAAGCCTAAAACCCTAAATTCTAACCCTAAATTCTAACCCTAAACCCTGTCTTCTAACCCTAACCTAACCCTAACCCTAAAACCAAGATTCGAAGGCCAAAACTGGATTTCTAAGCCTAAACCCTCCATTCGGACTATTCTACTTCAATTCTAAGCCTCCCACCTGAGTTTTGACCACAAGAAGAAGAAGAAGAAGAAGAAGAAGAAGAAGAAGAAGAAGAAGAAGAAGAAGAAGAAGAAGAAGAAGAATTGGTCTCTTGGCAAAAAAAAAAAAAAAAAAAAAAAAAAAACAAGTTATTTTTTTTCGAGGAGAAGGTTTATTGGGGGGAAAAAAAGCCCCAACAAAATTTTTTTTTTTCTTTCTAACCCTAATTTCTAAGCCGAAACCCTAATTTCTAGGCCACAACCCTAAATTCTAAGCCTAAAACCCTAAATTCTAACCCTAAATTCTAACCCTAAACCCTGTCTTCTAACCCTAACCTAACCCTAACCCTAAAACCAAGATTCGAAGGCCAAAACTGGATTTCTAAGCCTAAACCCTCCATTCGGACTATTCTACTTCAATTCTAAGCCTCCCACCTGAGTTTTGACCACAAGAAGAAGAAGAAGAAGAAGAAGAAGAAGAAGAAGAAGAAGAAGAAGAAGAAGAAGAAGAAGAAGAAGAATTGGTCTCTTGGCAAAAAAAAAAAAAAAAAAAAAACAAGTTTTTTTTTTTCGAGGAGAAGGTTTATTGGGGGGAAAAAAAGCCCCAACAAAATTTTTTTTTTTCTTTCTAACCCTAATTTCTAAGCCGAAACCCTAATTTCTAGGCCACAACCCTAAATTCTAAGCCTAAAACCCTAAATTCTAACCCTAAATTCTAACCCTAAACCCTGTCTTCTAACCCTAACCTAACCCTAACCCTAAAACCAAGATTCGAAGGCCAAAACTGGATTTCTAAGCCTAAACCCTCCATTCGGACTATTCTACTTCAATTCTAAGCCTCCCACCTGAGTTTTGACCACAAGAAGAAGAAGAAGAAGAAGAAGAAGAAGAAGAAGAAGAAGAAGAAGAAGAAGAAGAAGAAGAATTGGTCTCTTGGCAAAAAAAAAAAAAAAAAAAAAAAAAAAACAAGTTATTTTTTTTCGAGGAGAAGGTTTATTGGGGGGAAAAAAAGCCCCAACAAAATTTTTTTTTTTCTTTCTAACCCTAATTTCTAAGCCGAAACCCTAATTTCTAGGCCACCACCCTAAATTCTAAGCCTAAAACCCTAAATTCTAACCCTAAATTCTAACCCTAAACCCTGTCTTCTAACCCTAACCTAACCCTAACCCTAAAACCAAGATTCGAAGGCCAAAACTGGATTTCTAAGCCTAAACCCTCCATTCGGACTATTCTACTTCAATTCTAAGCCTCCCACCTGAGTTTTGACCACAAGAAGAAGAAGAAGAAGAAGAAGAAGAAGAAGAAGAATTGGTCTCTTGGCAAAAAAAAAAAAAAAAAAAAAAAAAAACAAGTTATTTTTTTTCGAGGAGAAGGTTTATTGGGGGGAAAAAAAAGCCCCAACAAAATTTTTTTTTTTCTTTCTAACCCTAATTTCTAAGCCGAAACCCTAATTTCTAGGCCACCACCCTAAATTCTAAGCCTAAAACCCTAAATTCTAACCCTAAATTCTAACCCTAAACCCTGTCTTCTAACCCTAACCTAACCCTAACCCTAAAACCAAGATTCGAAGGCCAAAACTGGATTTCTAAGCCTAAACCCTCCATTCGGACTATTCTACTTCAATTCTAAGCCTCCCACCTGAGTTTTGACCACAAGAAGAAGAAGAAGAAGAAGAAGAAGAAGAAGAAGAAGAAGAAGAAGAATTGGTCTCTTGGCAAAAAAAAAAAAAAAAAAAAAAAAAAACAAGTTATTTTTTTTCGAGGAGAAGGTTTATTGGGGGGAAAAAAAAGCCCCAACAAAATTTTTTTTTTTCTTTCTAACCCTAATTTCTAAGCCGAAACCCTAATTTCTAGGCCACCACCCTAAATTCTAAGCCTAAAACCCTAAATTCTAACCCTAAATTCTAACCCTAAACCCTGTCTTCTAACCCTAACCTAACCCTAACCCTAAAACCAAGATTCGAAGGCCAAAACTGGATTTCTAAGCCTAAACCCTCCATTCGGACTATTCTACTTCAATTCTAAGCCTCCCACCTGAGTTTTGACCACAAGAAGAAGAAGAAGAAGAAGAAGAAGAAGAAGAAGAATTGGTCTCTTGGCAAAAAAAAAAAAAAAAAAAAAAAAAAAACAAGTTTTTTTTTTTCGAGGAGAAGGTTTATTGGGGGGAAAAAAAGCCCCAACAAAATTTTTTTTTTCTTTCTAACCCTAATTTCTAAGCCGAAACCCTAATTTCTAGGCCACAACCCTAAATTCTAAGCCTAAAACCCTAAATTCTAACCCTAAATTCTAACCCTAAACCCTGTCTTCTAACCCTAACCTAACCCTAACCCTAAAACCAAGATTCGAAGGCCAAAACTGGATTTCTAAGCCTAAACCCTCCATTCGGACTATTCTACTTCAATTCTAAGCCTCCCACCTGAGTTTTGACCACAAGAAGAAGAAGAAGAAGAAGAAGAAGAAGAAGAAGAAGAAGAAGAAGAAGAAGAAGAAGAAGAAGAATTGGTCTCTTGGCAAAAAAAAAAAAAAAAAAAAAAAAAAAACAAGTTATTTTTTTTCGAGGAGAAGGTTTATTGGGGGGAAAAAAAGCCCCAACAAAATTTTTTTTTTTCTTTCTAACCCTAATTTCTAAGCCGAAACCCTAATTTCTAGGCCACAACCCTAAATTCTAAGCCTAAAACCCTAAATTCTAACCCTAAATTCTAACCCTAAACCCTGTCTTCTAACCCTAACCTAACCCTAACCCTAAAACCAAGATTCGAAGGCCAAAACTGGATTTCTAAGCCTAAACCCTCCATTCGGACTATTCTACTTCAATTCTAAGCCTCCCACCTGAGTTTTGACCACAAGAAGAAGAAGAAGAAGAAGAAGAAGAAGAAGAAGAAGAAGAAGAAGAAGAAGAAGAAGAAGAAGAAGAATTGGTCTCTTGGCAAAAAAAAAAAAAAAAAAAAAACAAGTTTTTTTTTTTCGAGGAGAAGGTTTATTGGGGGGAAAAAAAGCCCCAACAAAATTTTTTTTTTTCTTTCTAACCCTAATTTCTAAGCCGAAACCCTAATTTCTAGGCCACAACCCTAAATTCTAAGCCTAAAACCCTAAATTCTAACCCTAAATTCTAACCCTAAACCCTGTCTTCTAACCCTAACCTAACCCTAACCCTAAAACCAAGATTCGAAGGCCAAAACTGGATTTCTAAGCCTAAACCCTCCATTCGGACTATTCTACTTCAATTCTAAGCCTCCCACCTGAGTTTTGACCACAAGAAGAAGAAGAAGAAGAAGAAGAAGAAGAAGAAGAAGAAGAAGAAGAAGAAGAAGAAGAAGAATTGGTCTCTTGGCAAAAAAAAAAAAAAAAAAAAAAAAAAAACAAGTTATTTTTTTTCGAGGAGAAGGTTTATTGGGGGGAAAAAAAGCCCCAACAAAATTTTTTTTTTTCTTTCTAACCCTAATTTCTAAGCCGAAACCCTAATTTCTAGGCCACAACCCTAAATTCTAAGCCTAAAACCCTAAATTCTAACCCTAAATTCTAACCCTAAACCCTGTCTTCTAACCCTAACCTAACCCTAACCCTAAAACCAAGATTCGAAGGCCAAAACTGGATTTCTAAGCCTAAACCCTCCATTCGGACTATTCTACTTCAATTCTAAGCCTCCCACCTGAGTTTTGACCACAAGAAGAAGAAGAAGAAGAAGAAGAAGAAGAAGAAGAAGAAGAAGAAGAAGAAGAAGAAGAAGAATTGGTCTCTTGGCAAAAAAAAAAAAAAAAAAAAAAAAAAACAAGTTATTTTTTTTCGAGGAGAAGGTTTATTGGGGGGAAAAAAAGCCCCAACAAAATTTTTTTTTTTCTTTCTAACCCTAATTTCTAAGCCGAAACCCTAATTTCTAGGCCACCACCCTAAATTCTAAGCCTAAAACCCTAAATTCTAACCCTAAATTCTAACCCTAAACCCTGTCTTCTAACCCTAACCTAACCCTAACCCTAAAACCAAGATTCGAAGGCCAAAACTGGATTTCTAAGCCTAAACCCTCCATTCGGACTATTCTACTTCAATTCTAAGCCTCCCACCTGAGTTTTGACCACAAGAAGAAGAAGAAGAAGAAGAAGAAGAAGAAGAAGAATTGGTCTCTTGGCAAAAAAAAAAAAAAAAAAAAAAAAAAAACAAGTTTTTTTTTTTCGAGGAGAAGGTTTATTGGGGGGAAAAAAAGCCCCAACAAAATTTTTTTTTTTCTTTCTAACCCTAATTTCTAAGCCGAAACCCTAATTTCTAGGCCACAACCCTAAATTCTAAGCCTAAAACCCTAAATTCTAACCCTAAATTCTAACCCTAAACCCTGTCTTCTAACCCTAACCTAACCCTAACCCTAAAACCAAGATTCGAAGGCCAAAACTGGATTTCTAAGCCTAAACCCTCCATTCGGACTATTCTACTTCAATTCTAAGCCTCCCACCTGAGTTTTGACCACAAGAAGAAGAAGAAGAAGAAGAAGAAGAAGAAGAAGAAGAAGAAGAAGAAGAAGAAGAAGAAGAAGAAGAATTGGTCTCTTGGCAAAAAAAAAAAAAAAAAAAAAAAAAAAACAAGTTATTTTTTTTCGAGGAGAAGGTTTATTGGGGGGAAAAAAAGCCCCAACAAAATTTTTTTTTTTCTTTCTAACCCTAATTTCTAAGCCGAAACCCTAATTTCTAGGCCACAACCCTAAATTCTAAGCCTAAAACCCTAAATTCTAACCCTAAATTCTAACCCTAAACCCTGTCTTCTAACCCTAACCTAACCCTAACCCTAAAACCAAGATTCGAAGGCCAAAACTGGATTTCTAAGCCTAAACCCTCCATTCGGACTATTCTACTTCAATTCTAAGCCTCCCACCTGAGTTTTGACCACAAGAAGAAGAAGAAGAAGAAGAAGAAGAAGAAGAAGAAGAAGAAGAAGAAGAAGAAGAAGAAGAAGAAGAATTGGTCTCTTGGCAAAAAAAAAAAAAAAAAAAAAACAAGTTTTTTTTTTTCGAGGAGAAGGTTTATTGGGGGGAAAAAAAGCCCCAACAAAATTTTTTTTTTTCTTTCTAACCCTAATTTCTAAGCCGAAACCCTAATTTCTAGGCCACAACCCTAAATTCTAAGCCTAAAACCCTAAATTCTAACCCTAAATTCTAACCCTAAACCCTGTCTTCTAACCCTAACCTAACCCTAACCCTAAAACCAAGATTCGAAGGCCAAAACTGGATTTCTAAGCCTAAACCCTCCATTCGGACTATTCTACTTCAATTCTAAGCCTCCCACCTGAGTTTTGACCACAAGAAGAAGAAGAAGAAGAAGAAGAAGAAGAAGAAGAAGAAGAAGAAGAAGAAGAAGAAGAAGAAGAAGAAGAATTGGTCTCTTGGCAAAAAAAAAAAAAAAAAAAAAAAAAAACAAGTTATTTTTTTTCGAGGAGAAGGTTTATTGGGGGGAAAAAAAAGCCCCAACAAAATTTTTTTTTTTCTTTCTAACCCTAATTTCTAAGCCGAAACCCTAATTTCTAGGCCACCACCCTAAATTCTAAGCCTAAAACCCTAAATTCTAACCCTAAATTCTAACCCTAAACCCTGTCTTCTAACCCTAACCTAACCCTAACCCTAAAACCAAGATTCGAAGGCCAAAACTGGATTTCTAAGCCTAAACCCTCCATTCGGACTATTCTACTTCAATTCTAAGCCTCCCACCTGAGTTTTGACCACAAGAAGAAGAAGAAGAAGAAGAAGAAGAAGAAGAAGAATTGGTCTCTTGGCAAAAAAAAAAAAAAAAAAAAAAAAAAAACAAGTTTTTTTTTTTCGAGGAGAAGGTTTATTGGGGGGAAAAAAAGCCCCAACAAAATTTTTTTTTTTCTTTCTAACCCTAATTTCTAAGCCGAAACCCTAATTTCTAGGCCACAACCCTAAATTCTAAGCCTAAAACCCTAAATTCTAACCCTAAATTCTAACCCTAAACCCTGTCTTCTAACCCTAACCTAACCCTAACCCTAAAACCAAGATTCGAAGGCCAAAACTGGATTTCTAAGCCTAAACCCTCCATTCGGACTATTCTACTTCAATTCTAAGCCTCCCACCTGAGTTTTGACCACAAGAAGAAGAAGAAGAAGAAGAAGAAGAAGAAGAAGAAGAAGAAGAAGAAGAAGAAGAAGAAGAAGAAGAATTGGTCTCTTGGCAAAAAAAAAAAAAAAAAAAAAAAAAAAACAAGTTATTTTTTTTCGAGGAGAAGGTTTATTGGGGGGAAAAAAAGCCCCAACAAAATTTTTTTTTTTCTTTCTAACCCTAATTTCTAAGCCGAAACCCTAATTTCTAGGCCACAACCCTAAATTCTAAGCCTAAAACCCTAAATTCTAACCCTAAATTCTAACCCTAAACCCTGTCTTCTAACCCTAACCTAACCCTAACCCTAAAACCAAGATTCGAAGGCCAAAACTGGATTTCTAAGCCTAAACCCTCCATTCGGACTATTCTACTTCAATTCTAAGCCTCCCACCTGAGTTTTGACCACAAGAAGAAGAAGAAGAAGAAGAAGAAGAAGAAGAAGAAGAAGAAGAAGAAGAAGAAGAAGAAGAAGAAGAATTGGTCTCTTGGCAAAAAAAAAAAAAAAAAAAAAACAAGTTTTTTTTTTTCGAGGAGAAGGTTTATTGGGGGGAAAAAAAGCCCCAACAAAATTTTTTTTTTTCTTTCTAACCCTAATTTCTAAGCCGAAACCCTAATTTCTAGGCCACCACCCTAAATTCTAAGCCTAAAACCCTAAATTCTAACCCTAAATTCTAACCCTAAACCCTGTCTTCTAACCCTAACCTAACCCTAACCCTAAAACCAAGATTCGAAGGCCAAAACTGGATTTCTAAGCCTAAACCCTCCATTCGGACTATTCTACTTCAATTCTAAGCCTCCCACCTGAGTTTTGACCACAAGAAGAAGAAGAAGAAGAAGAAGAAGAAGAAGAAGAATTGGTCTCTTGGCAAAAAAAAAAAAAAAAAAAAAAAAAAAACAAGTTTTTTTTTTTCGAGGAGAAGGTTTATTGGGGGGAAAAAAAGCCCCAACAAAATTTTTTTTTTTCTTTCTAACCCTAATTTCTAAGCCGAAACCCTAATTTCTAGGCCACAACCCTAAATTCTAAGCCTAAAACCCTAAATTCTAACCCTAAATTCTAACCCTAAACCCTGTCTTCTAACCCTAACCTAACCCTAACCCTAAAACCAAGATTCGAAGGCCAAAACTGGATTTCTAAGCCTAAACCCTCCATTCGGACTATTCTACTTCAATTCTAAGCCTCCCACCTGAGTTTTGACCACAAGAAGAAGAAGAAGAAGAAGAAGAAGAAGAAGAAGAAGAAGAAGAAGAAGAAGAAGAAGAAGAAGAAGAATTGGTCTCTTGGCAAAAAAAAAAAAAAAAAAAAAAAAAAAACAAGTTATTTTTTTTCGAGGAGAAGGTTTATTGGGGGGAAAAAAAGCCCCAACAAAATTTTTTTTTTTCTTTCTAACCCTAATTTCTAAGCCGAAACCCTAATTTCTAGGCCACAACCCTAAATTCTAAGCCTAAAACCCTAAATTCTAACCCTAAATTCTAACCCTAAACCCTGTCTTCTAACCCTAACCTAACCCTAACCCTAAAACCAAGATTCGAAGGCCAAAACTGGATTTCTAAGCCTAAACCCTCCATTCGGACTATTCTACTTCAATTCTAAGCCTCCCACCTGAGTTTTGACCACAAGAAGAAGAAGAAGAAGAAGAAGAAGAAGAAGAAGAAGAAGAAGAAGAAGAAGAAGAAGAAGAAGAAGAATTGGTCTCTTGGCAAAAAAAAAAAAAAAAAAAAAACAAGTTTTTTTTTTTCGAGGAGAAGGTTTATTGGGGGGAAAAAAAGCCCCAACAAAATTTTTTTTTTTCTTTCTAACCCTAATTTCTAAGCCGAAACCCTAATTTCTAGGCCACAACCCTAAATTCTAAGCCTAAAACCCTAAATTCTAACCCTAAATTCTAACCCTAAACCCTGTCTTCTAACCCTAACCTAACCCTAACCCTAAAACCAAGATTCGAAGGCCAAAACTGGATTTCTAAGCCTAAACCCTCCATTCGGACTATTCTACTTCAATTCTAAGCCTCCCACCTGAGTTTTGACCACAAGAAGAAGAAGAAGAAGAAGAAGAAGAAGAAGAAGAAGAAGAAGAAGAAGAAGAAGAAGAAGAATTGGTCTCTTGGCAAAAAAAAAAAAAAAAAAAAAAAAAAAACAAGTTATTTTTTTTCGAGGAGAAGGTTTATTGGGGGGAAAAAAAGCCCCAACAAAATTTTTTTTTTTCTTTCTAACCCTAATTTCTAAGCCGAAACCCTAATTTCTAGGCCACCACCCTAAATTCTAAGCCTAAAACCCTAAATTCTAACCCTAAATTCTAACCCTAAACCCTGTCTTCTAACCCTAACCTAACCCTAACCCTAAAACCAAGATTCGAAGGCCAAAACTGGATTTCTAAGCCTAAACCCTCCATTCGGACTATTCTACTTCAATTCTAAGCCTCCCACCTGAGTTTTGACCACAAGAAGAAGAAGAAGAAGAAGAAGAAGAAGAAGAAGAATTGGTCTCTTGGCAAAAAAAAAAAAAAAAAAAAAAAAAAACAAGTTATTTTTTTTCGAGGAGAAGGTTTATTGGGGGGAAAAAAAAGCCCCAACAAAATTTTTTTTTTTCTTTCTAACCCTAATTTCTAAGCCGAAACCCTAATTTCTAGGCCACCACCCTAAATTCTAAGCCTAAAACCCTAAATTCTAACCCTAAATTCTAACCCTAAACCCTGTCTTCTAACCCTAACCTAACCCTAACCCTAAAACCAAGATTCGAAGGCCAAAACTGGATTTCTAAGCCTAAACCCTCCATTCGGACTATTCTACTTCAATTCTAAGCCTCCCACCTGAGTTTTGACCACAAGAAGAAGAAGAAGAAGAAGAAGAAGAAGAAGAAGAAGAAGAAGAAGAATTGGTCTCTTGGCAAAAAAAAAAAAAAAAAAAAAAAAAAAACAAGTTATTTTTTTTCGAGGAGAAGGTTTATTGGGGGGAAAAAAAAGCCCCAACAAAATTTTTTTTTTTCTTTCTAACCCTAATTTCTAAGCCGAAACCCTAATTTCTAGGCCACCACCCTAAATTCTAAGCCTAAAACCCTAAATTCTAACCCTAAATTCTAACCCTAAACCCTGTCTTCTAACCCTAACCTAACCCTAACCCTAAAACCAAGATTCGAAGGCCAAAACTGGATTTCTAAGCCTAAACCCTCCATTCGGACTATTCTACTTCAATTCTAAGCCTCCCACCTGAGTTTTGACCACAAGAAGAAGAAGAAGAAGAAGAAGAAGAAGAAGAAGAATTGGTCTCTTGGCAAAAAAAAAAAAAAAAAAAAAAAAAAAACAAGTTTTTTTTTTTCGAGGAGAAGGTTTATTGGGGGGAAAAAAAGCCCCAACAAAATTTTTTTTTTCTTTCTAACCCTAATTTCTAAGCCGAAACCCTAATTTCTAGGCCACAACCCTAAATTCTAAGCCTAAAACCCTAAATTCTAACCCTAAATTCTAACCCTAAACCCTGTCTTCTAACCCTAACCTAACCCTAACCCTAAAACCAAGATTCGAAGGCCAAAACTGGATTTCTAAGCCTAAACCCTCCATTCGGACTATTCTACTTCAATTCTAAGCCTCCCACCTGAGTTTTGACCACAAGAAGAAGAAGAAGAAGAAGAAGAAGAAGAAGAAGAAGAAGAAGAAGAAGAAGAAGAAGAAGAAGAATTGGTCTCTTGGCAAAAAAAAAAAAAAAAAAAAAAAAAAAACAAGTTATTTTTTTTCGAGGAGAAGGTTTATTGGGGGGAAAAAAAGCCCCAACAAAATTTTTTTTTTTCTTTCTAACCCTAATTTCTAAGCCGAAACCCTAATTTCTAGGCCACAACCCTAAATTCTAAGCCTAAAACCCTAAATTCTAACCCTAAATTCTAACCCTAAACCCTGTCTTCTAACCCTAACCTAACCCTAACCCTAAAACCAAGATTCGAAGGCCAAAACTGGATTTCTAAGCCTAAACCCTCCATTCGGACTATTCTACTTCAATTCTAAGCCTCCCACCTGAGTTTTGACCACAAGAAGAAGAAGAAGAAGAAGAAGAAGAAGAAGAAGAAGAAGAAGAAGAAGAAGAAGAAGAAGAAGAAGAATTGGTCTCTTGGCAAAAAAAAAAAAAAAAAAAAAACAAGTTTTTTTTTTTCGAGGAGAAGGTTTATTGGGGGGAAAAAAAGCCCCAACAAAATTTTTTTTTTTCTTTCTAACCCTAATTTCTAAGCCGAAACCCTAATTTCTAGGCCACAACCCTAAATTCTAAGCCTAAAACCCTAAATTCTAACCCTAAATTCTAACCCTAAACCCTGTCTTCTAACCCTAACCTAACCCTAACCCTAAAACCAAGATTCGAAGGCCAAAACTGGATTTCTAAGCCTAAACCCTCCATTCGGACTATTCTACTTCAATTCTAAGCCTCCCACCTGAGTTTTGACCACAAGAAGAAGAAGAAGAAGAAGAAGAAGAAGAAGAAGAAGAAGAAGAAGAAGAAGAAGAAGAAGAATTGGTCTCTTGGCAAAAAAAAAAAAAAAAAAAAAAAAAAAACAAGTTATTTTTTTTCGAGGAGAAGGTTTATTGGGGGGAAAAAAAGCCCCAACAAAATTTTTTTTTTTCTTTCTAACCCTAATTTCTAAGCCGAAACCCTAATTTCTAGGCCACAACCCTAAATTCTAAGCCTAAAACCCTAAATTCTAACCCTAAATTCTAACCCTAAACCCTGTCTTCTAACCCTAACCTAACCCTAACCCTAAAACCAAGATTCGAAGGCCAAAACTGGATTTCTAAGCCTAAACCCTCCATTCGGACTATTCTACTTCAATTCTAAGCCTCCCACCTGAGTTTTGACCACAAGAAGAAGAAGAAGAAGAAGAAGAAGAAGAAGAAGAAGAAGAAGAAGAAGAAGAAGAAGAAGAAGAAGAAGAAGAAGAATTGGTCTCTTGGCAAAAAAAAAAAAAAAAAAAAAAAAAAAACAAGTTATTTTTTTTCGAGGAGAAGGTTTATTGGGGGGAAAAAAAGCCCCAACAAAATTTTTTTTTTTCTTTCTAACCCTAATTTCTAAGCCGAAACCCTAATTTCTAGGCCACAACCCTAAATTCTAAGCCTAAAACCCTAAATTCTAACCCTAAATTCTAACCCTAAACCCTGTCTTCTAACCCTAACCTAACCCTAACCCTAAAACCAAGATTCGAAGGCCAAAACTGGATTTCTAAGCCTAAACCCTCCATTCGGACTATTCTACTTCAATTCTAAGCCTCCCACCTGAGTTTTGACCACAAGAAGAAGAAGAAGAAGAAGAAGAAGAAGAAGAAGAAGAAGAAGAAGAAGAAGAAGAAGAAGAAGAAGAAGAAGAATTGGTCTCTTGGCAAAAAAAAAAAAAAAAAAAAAAAAAAACAAGTTATTTTTTTTCGAGGAGAAGGTTTATTGGGGGGAAAAAAAAGCCCCAACAAAATTTTTTTTTTTCTTTCTAACCCTAATTTCTAAGCCGAAACCCTAATTTCTAGGCCACCACCCTAAATTCTAAGCCTAAAACCCTAAATTCTAACCCTAAATTCTAACCCTAAACCCTGTCTTCTAACCCTAACCTAACCCTAACCCTAAAACCAAGATTCGAAGGCCAAAACTGGATTTCTAAGCCTAAACCCTCCATTCGGACTATTCTACTTCAATTCTAAGCCTCCCACCTGAGTTTTGACCACAAGAAGAAGAAGAAGAAGAAGAAGAAGAAGAAGAAGAATTGGTCTCTTGGCAAAAAAAAAAAAAAAAAAAAAAAAAAAACAAGTTTTTTTTTTTCGAGGAGAAGGTTTATTGGGGGGAAAAAAAGCCCCAACAAAATTTTTTTTTTTCTTTCTAACCCTAATTTCTAAGCCGAAACCCTAATTTCTAGGCCACAACCCTAAATTCTAAGCCTAAAACCCTAAATTCTAACCCTAAATTCTAACCCTAAACCCTGTCTTCTAACCCTAACCTAACCCTAACCCTAAAACCAAGATTCGAAGGCCAAAACTGGATTTCTAAGCCTAAACCCTCCATTCGGACTATTCTACTTCAATTCTAAGCCTCCCACCTGAGTTTTGACCACAAGAAGAAGAAGAAGAAGAAGAAGAAGAAGAAGAAGAAGAAGAAGAAGAAGAAGAAGAAGAAGAAGAAGAATTGGTCTCTTGGCAAAAAAAAAAAAAAAAAAAAAAAAAAAACAAGTTATTTTTTTTCGAGGAGAAGGTTTATTGGGGGGAAAAAAAGCCCCAACAAAATTTTTTTTTTTCTTTCTAACCCTAATTTCTAAGCCGAAACCCTAATTTCTAGGCCACAACCCTAAATTCTAAGCCTAAAACCCTAAATTCTAACCCTAAATTCTAACCCTAAACCCTGTCTTCTAACCCTAACCTAACCCTAACCCTAAAACCAAGATTCGAAGGCCAAAACTGGATTTCTAAGCCTAAACCCTCCATTCGGACTATTCTACTTCAATTCTAAGCCTCCCACCTGAGTTTTGACCACAAGAAGAAGAAGAAGAAGAAGAAGAAGAAGAAGAAGAAGAAGAAGAAGAAGAAGAAGAAGAAGAAGAAGAATTGGTCTCTTGGCAAAAAAAAAAAAAAAAAAAAAACAAGTTTTTTTTTTTCGAGGAGAAGGTTTATTGGGGGGAAAAAAAGCCCCAACAAAATTTTTTTTTTTCTTTCTAACCCTAATTTCTAAGCCGAAACCCTAATTTCTAGGCCACAACCCTAAATTCTAAGCCTAAAACCCTAAATTCTAACCCTAAATTCTAACCCTAAACCCTGTCTTCTAACCCTAACCTAACCCTAACCCTAAAACCAAGATTCGAAGGCCAAAACTGGATTTCTAAGCCTAAACCCTCCATTCGGACTATTCTACTTCAATTCTAAGCCTCCCACCTGAGTTTTGACCACAAGAAGAAGAAGAAGAAGAAGAAGAAGAAGAAGAAGAAGAAGAAGAAGAAGAAGAAGAAGAAGAATTGGTCTCTTGGCAAAAAAAAAAAAAAAAAAAAAAAAAAAACAAGTTATTTTTTTTCGAGGAGAAGGTTTATTGGGGGGAAAAAAAGCCCCAACAAAATTTTTTTTTTTCTTTCTAACCCTAATTTCTAAGCCGAAACCCTAATTTCTAGGCCACCACCCTAAATTCTAAGCCTAAAACCCTAAATTCTAACCCTAAATTCTAACCCTAAACCCTGTCTTCTAACCCTAACCTAACCCTAACCCTAAAACCAAGATTCGAAGGCCAAAACTGGATTTCTAAGCCTAAACCCTCCATTCGGACTATTCTACTTCAATTCTAAGCCTCCCACCTGAGTTTTGACCACAAGAAGAAGAAGAAGAAGAAGAAGAAGAAGAAGAAGAATTGGTCTCTTGGCAAAAAAAAAAAAAAAAAAAAAAAAAAACAAGTTATTTTTTTTCGAGGAGAAGGTTTATTGGGGGGAAAAAAAAGCCCCAACAAAATTTTTTTTTTTCTTTCTAACCCTAATTTCTAAGCCGAAACCCTAATTTCTAGGCCACCACCCTAAATTCTAAGCCTAAAACCCTAAATTCTAACCCTAAATTCTAACCCTAAACCCTGTCTTCTAACCCTAACCTAACCCTAACCCTAAAACCAAGATTCGAAGGCCAAAACTGGATTTCTAAGCCTAAACCCTCCATTCGGACTATTCTACTTCAATTCTAAGCCTCCCACCTGAGTTTTGACCACAAGAAGAAGAAGAAGAAGAAGAAGAAGAAGAAGAAGAAGAAGAAGAAGAATTGGTCTCTTGGCAAAAAAAAAAAAAAAAAAAAAAAAAAACAAGTTATTTTTTTTCGAGGAGAAGGTTTATTGGGGGGAAAAAAAAGCCCCAACAAAATTTTTTTTTTTCTTTCTAACCCTAATTTCTAAGCCGAAACCCTAATTTCTAGGCCACCACCCTAAATTCTAAGCCTAAAACCCTAAATTCTAACCCTAAATTCTAACCCTAAACCCTGTCTTCTAACCCTAACCTAACCCTAACCCTAAAACCAAGATTCGAAGGCCAAAACTGGATTTCTAAGCCTAAACCCTCCATTCGGACTATTCTACTTCAATTCTAAGCCTCCCACCTGAGTTTTGACCACAAGAAGAAGAAGAAGAAGAAGAAGAAGAAGAAGAAGAATTGGTCTCTTGGCAAAAAAAAAAAAAAAAAAAAAAAAAAAACAAGTTTTTTTTTTTCGAGGAGAAGGTTTATTGGGGGGAAAAAAAGCCCCAACAAAATTTTTTTTTTTCTTTCTAACCCTAATTTCTAAGCCGAAACCCTAATTTCTAGGCCACAACCCTAAATTCTAAGCCTAAAACCCTAAATTCTAACCCTAAATTCTAACCCTAAACCCTGTCTTCTAACCCTAACCTAACCCTAACCCTAAAACCAAGATTCGAAGGCCAAAACTGGATTTCTAAGCCTAAACCCTCCATTCGGACTATTCTACTTCAATTCTAAGCCTCCCACCTGAGTTTTGACCACAAGAAGAAGAAGAAGAAGAAGAAGAAGAAGAAGAAGAAGAAGAAGAAGAAGAAGAAGAAGAAGAAGAATTGGTCTCTTGGCAAAAAAAAAAAAAAAAAAAAAAAAAAAACAAGTTATTTTTTTTCGAGGAGAAGGTTTATTGGGGGGAAAAAAAGCCCCAACAAAATTTTTTTTTTTCTTTCTAACCCTAATTTCTAAGCCGAAACCCTAATTTCTAGGCCACAACCCTAAATTCTAAGCCTAAAACCCTAAATTCTAACCCTAAATTCTAACCCTAAACCCTGTCTTCTAACCCTAACCTAACCCTAACCCTAAAACCAAGATTCGAAGGCCAAAACTGGATTTCTAAGCCTAAACCCTCCATTCGGACTATTCTACTTCAATTCTAAGCCTCCCACCTGAGTTTTGACCACAAGAAGAAGAAGAAGAAGAAGAAGAAGAAGAAGAAGAAGAAGAAGAAGAAGAAGAAGAAGAAGAAGAAGAATTGGTCTCTTGGCAAAAAAAAAAAAAAAAAAAAAACAAGTTTTTTTTTTTCGAGGAGAAGGTTTATTGGGGGGAAAAAAAGCCCCAACAAAATTTTTTTTTTTCTTTCTAACCCTAATTTCTAAGCCGAAACCCTAATTTCTAGGCCACAACCCTAAATTCTAAGCCTAAAACCCTAAATTCTAACCCTAAATTCTAACCCTAAACCCTGTCTTCTAACCCTAACCTAACCCTAACCCTAAAACCAAGATTCGAAGGCCAAAACTGGATTTCTAAGCCTAAACCCTCCATTCGGACTATTCTACTTCAATTCTAAGCCTCCCACCTGAGTTTTGACCACAAGAAGAAGAAGAAGAAGAAGAAGAAGAAGAAGAAGAAGAAGAAGAAGAAGAAGAAGAAGAAGAATTGGTCTCTTGGCAAAAAAAAAAAAAAAAAAAAAAAAAAAACAAGTTATTTTTTTTCGAGGAGAAGGTTTATTGGGGGGAAAAAAAGCCCCAACAAAATTTTTTTTTTTCTTTCTAACCCTAATTTCTAAGCCGAAACCCTAATTTCTAGGCCACAACCCTAAATTCTAAGCCTAAAACCCTAAATTCTAACCCTAAATTCTAACCCTAAACCCTGTCTTCTAACCCTAACCTAACCCTAACCCTAAAACCAAGATTCGAAGGCCAAAACTGGATTTCTAAGCCTAAACCCTCCATTCGGACTATTCTACTTCAATTCTAAGCCTCCCACCTGAGTTTTGACCACAAGAAGAAGAAGAAGAAGAAGAAGAAGAAGAAGAAGAAGAAGAAGAAGAAGAAGAAGAAGAAGAAGAAGAAGAAGAAGAATTGGTCTCTTGGCAAAAAAAAAAAAAAAAAAAAAAAAAAAACAAGTTATTTTTTTTCGAGGAGAAGGTTTATTGGGGGGAAAAAAAGCCCCAACAAAATTTTTTTTTTTCTTTCTAACCCTAATTTCTAAGCCGAAACCCTAATTTCTAGGCCACAACCCTAAATTCTAAGCCTAAAACCCTAAATTCTAACCCTAAATTCTAACCCTAAACCCTGTCTTCTAACCCTAACCTAACCCTAACCCTAAAACCAAGATTCGAAGGCCAAAACTGGATTTCTAAGCCTAAACCCTCCATTCGGACTATTCTACTTCAATTCTAAGCCTCCCACCTGAGTTTTGACCACAAGAAGAAGAAGAAGAAGAAGAAGAAGAAGAAGAAGAAGAAGAAGAAGAAGAAGAAGAAGAAGAAGAAGAAGAAGAATTGGTCTCTTGGCAAAAAAAAAAAAAAAAAAAAAAAAAAAACAAGTTATTTTTTTTCGAGGAGAAGGTTTATTGGGGGGAAAAAAAAGCCCCAACAAAATTTTTTTTTTTCTTTCTAACCCTAATTTCTAAGCCGAAACCCTAATTTCTAGGCCACCACCCTAAATTCTAAGCCTAAAACCCTAAATTCTAACCCTAAATTCTAACCCTAAACCCTGTCTTCTAACCCTAACCTAACCCTAACCCTAAAACCAAGATTCGAAGGCCAAAACTGGATTTCTAAGCCTAAACCCTCCATTCGGACTATTCTACTTCAATTCTAAGCCTCCCACCTGAGTTTTGACCACAAGAAGAAGAAGAAGAAGAAGAAGAAGAAGAAGAAGAATTGGTCTCTTGGCAAAAAAAAAAAAAAAAAAAAAAAAAAAACAAGTTTTTTTTTTTCGAGGAGAAGGTTTATTGGGGGGAAAAAAAGCCCCAACAAAATTTTTTTTTTTCTTTCTAACCCTAATTTCTAAGCCGAAACCCTAATTTCTAGGCCACCACCCTAAATTCTAAGCCTAAAACCCTAAATTCTAACCCTAAATTCTAACCCTAAACCCTGTCTTCTAACCCTAACCTAACCCTAACCCTAAAACCAAGATTCGAAGGCCAAAACTGGATTTCTAAGCCTAAACCCTCCATTCGGACTATTCTACTTCAATTCTAAGCCTCCCACCTGAGTTTTGACCACAAGAAGAAGAAGAAGAAGAAGAAGAAGAAGAAGAAGAAGAAGAAGAAGAATTGGTCTCTTGGCAAAAAAAAAAAAAAAAAAAAAAAAAAACAAGTTATTTTTTTTCGAGGAGAAGGTTTATTGGGGGGAAAAAAAAGCCCCAACAAAATTTTTTTTTTTCTTTCTAACCCTAATTTCTAAGCCGAAACCCTAATTTCTAGGCCACCACCCTAAATTCTAAGCCTAAAACCCTAAATTCTAACCCTAAATTCTAACCCTAAACCCTGTCTTCTAACCCTAACCTAACCCTAACCCTAAAACCAAGATTCGAAGGCCAAAACTGGATTTCTAAGCCTAAACCCTCCATTCGGACTATTCTACTTCAATTCTAAGCCTCCCACCTGAGTTTTGACCACAAGAAGAAGAAGAAGAAGAAGAAGAAGAAGAAGAAGAAGAAGAAGAAGAATTGGTCTCTTGGCAAAAAAAAAAAAAAAAAAAAAAAAAAACAAGTTTTTTTTTTTCGAGGAGAAGGTTTATTGGGGGGAAAAAAAGCCCCAACAAAATTTTTTTTTTTCTTTCTAACCCTAATTTCTAAGCCGAAACCCTAATTTCTAGGCCACCACCCTAAATTCTAAGCCTAAAACCCTAAATTCTAACCCTAAATTCTAACCCTAAACCCTGTCTTCTAACCCTAACCTAACCCTAACCCTAAAACCAAGATTCGAAGGCCAAAACTGGATTTCTAAGCCTAAACCCTCCATTCGGACTATTCTACTTCAATTCTAAGCCTCCCACCTGAGTTTTGACCACAAGAAGAAGAAGAAGAAGAAGAAGAAGAAGAAGAAGAAGAAGAAGAAGAAGAAGAAGAAGAAGAAGAAGAATTGGTCTCTTGGCAAAAAAAAAAAAAAAAAAAAAAAAAAAACAAGTTATTTTTTTTCGAGGAGAAGGTTTATTGGGGGGAAAAAAAGCCCCAACAAAATTTTTTTTTTTCTTTCTAACCCTAATTTCTAAGCCGAAACCCTAATTTCTAGGCCACCACCCTAAATTCTAAGCCTAAAACCCTAAATTCTAACCCTAAATTCTAACCCTAAACCCTGTCTTCTAACCCTAACCTAACCCTAACCCTAAAACCAAGATTCGAAGGCCAAAACTGGATTTCTAAGCCTAAACCCTCCATTCGGACTATTCTACTTCAATTCTAAGCCTCCCACCTGAGTTTTGACCACAAGAAGAAGAAGAAGAAGAAGAAGAAGAAGAAGAAGAAGAAGAAGAAGAATTGGTCTCTTGGCAAAAAAAAAAAAAAAAAAAAAAAAAAACAAGTTATTTTTTTTCGAGGAGAAGGTTTATTGGGGGGAAAAAAAAGCCCCAACAAAATTTTTTTTTTTCTTTCTAACCCTAATTTCTAAGCCGAAACCCTAATTTCTAGGCCACCACCCTAAATTCTAAGCCTAAAACCCTAAATTCTAACCCTAAATTCTAACCCTAAACCCTGTCTTCTAACCCTAACCTAACCCTAACCCTAAAACCAAGATTCGAAGGCCAAAACTGGATTTCTAAGCCTAAACCCTCCATTCGGACTATTCTACTTCAATTCTAAGCCTCCCACCTGAGTTTTGACCACAAGAAGAAGAAGAAGAAGAAGAAGAAGAAGAAGAAGAAGAAGAAGAAGAATTGGTCTCTTGGCAAAAAAAAAAAAAAAAAAAAAAAAAAACAAGTTATTTTTTTTCGAGGAGAAGGTTTATTGGGGGGAAAAAAAAGCCCCAACAAAATTTTTTTTTTTCTTTCTAACCCTAATTTCTAAGCCGAAACCCTAATTTCTAGGCCACCACCCTAAATTCTAAGCCTAAAACCCTAAATTCTAACCCTAAATTCTAACCCTAAACCCTGTCTTCTAACCCTAACCTAACCCTAACCCTAAAACCAAGATTCGAAGGCCAAAACTGGATTTCTAAGCCTAAACCCTCCATTCGGACTATTCTACTTCAATTCTAAGCCTCCCACCTGAGTTTTGACCACAAGAAGAAGAAGAAGAAGAAGAAGAAGAAGAAGAAGAATTGGTCTCTTGGCAAAAAAAAAAAAAAAAAAAAAAAAAAAACAAGTTTTTTTTTTTCGAGGAGAAGGTTTATTGGGGGGAAAAAAAGCCCCAACAAAATTTTTTTTTTTCTTTCTAACCCTAATTTCTAAGCCGAAACCCTAATTTCTAGGCCACAACCCTAAATTCTAAGCCTAAAACCCTAAATTCTAACCCTAAATTCTAACCCTAAACCCTGTCTTCTAACCCTAACCTAACCCTAACCCTAAAACCAAGATTCGAAGGCCAAAACTGGATTTCTAAGCCTAAACCCTCCATTCGGACTATTCTACTTCAATTCTAAGCCTCCCACCTGAGTTTTGACCACAAGAAGAAGAAGAAGAAGAAGAAGAAGAAGAAGAAGAAGAAGAAGAAGAAGAAGAAGAAGAAGAAGAATTGGTCTCTTGGCAAAAAAAAAAAAAAAAAAAAAAAAAAAACAAGTTATTTTTTTTCGAGGAGAAGGTTTATTGGGGGGAAAAAAAGCCCCAACAAAATTTTTTTTTTTCTTTCTAACCCTAATTTCTAAGCCGAAACCCTAATTTCTAGGCCACAACCCTAAATTCTAAGCCTAAAACCCTAAATTCTAACCCTAAATTCTAACCCTAAACCCTGTCTTCTAACCCTAACCTAACCCTAACCCTAAAACCAAGATTCGAAGGCCAAAACTGGATTTCTAAGCCTAAACCCTCCATTCGGACTATTCTACTTCAATTCTAAGCCTCCCACCTGAGTTTTGACCACAAGAAGAAGAAGAAGAAGAAGAAGAAGAAGAAGAAGAAGAAGAAGAAGAAGAAGAAGAAGAAGAAGAAGAATTGGTCTCTTGGCAAAAAAAAAAAAAAAAAAAAACAAGTTTTTTTTTTTCGAGGAGAAGGTTTATTGGGGGGAAAAAAAGCCCCAACAAAATTTTTTTTTTTCTTTCTAACCCTAATTTCTAAGCCGAAACCCTAATTTCTAGGCCACAACCCTAAATTCTAAGCCTAAAACCCTAAATTCTAACCCTAAATTCTAACCCTAAACCCTGTCTTCTAACCCTAACCTAACCCTAACCCTAAAACCAAGATTCGAAGGCCAAAACTGGATTTCTAAGCCTAAACCCTCCATTCGGACTATTCTACTTCAATTCTAAGCCTCCCACCTGAGTTTTGACCACAAGAAGAAGAAGAAGAAGAAGAAGAAGAAGAAGAAGAAGAAGAAGAAGAAGAAGAAGAATTGATTTCTTGGCGGAAAAAAAAATAAAATAAAATTGCTACAACATTTTTTTTTTTAAAAACTGACTGTAATGGCTACCTCAATTACACCAGCGAACATTACAAGCCATTGCTAAAAAACATACCCTATGGCCAGTTTAAAAGGATTAGAAGAAATTGTACACAGTCTACGGACTTTGAGGAACAATCAGAGATTTTAAAGAAAAGATTCCTTCACAAAAGGTACCCGAACAAAATTATCAACGACGCTTGGTTAACCTCCTTAGCGGTAACCCCGTGCTGGACACGGGGTAAGCCGCCGGAGGGTGCCGTTCAGGCCCTGCTGGGCCGATTTGCATAATTATTTTTTTTCAAACACGCAGCTAGCACTTTGCTAGCTGCGTGTTTGATCCGATCGCCGCCGCCCGCCGCAGATGCGCCGCTACCCGCCGCTAAACAGGGCCCCCCCCCCCCCGCATACCTCTTGCGCAGCCTGGCCAATCGCCGCCAGGCTGCACTATGGGGTGGATCGGGACTCCGTGTGACGTCACGACGTCGATGACGTCGGTGACGTCACTCCGGTCATCGCCATGGCGATGGGGGAAGCCCTCAAGGAAATCCTGTTCAGAACGGGATTTCCTTATGGGCAAGCGGCGCCGGTGGCGATCGGAGGTGACGGGGGGACGCCGCAGGGAGGGGGGAAGCATGTAGCTAGCGCTAGGCTAGCTACATGCTAAAAAAAAAAAAAAAAAACCCTGGCGGCCGCGCAGCCGCAGCAATCATACCGCCAGGGGGGTTAAAAGCAGTGAGCCTTACACAAGAGGATTGTTTATTACCTAAACAAAAATGTGATGAAAATGACCCTAACAGTAACAATAAAAATCTCAACATCATAATTAACTTTTTGAGCCAACACAAGGAATGCAGATCCATATTGGAGAAACATTGGAATCTTTTACTCAATGACTCAATTTTAAAAACTATTTTACCATCCAAACCCAAGATCACTTTTAGAAGAGGAAAGACAATTCATAACATTTTAGCACCCAGCAGACTCAAAAATATGCAAGTACCACACCCCACCAAAAACACTTCCCAAAGTCTACTCGGAAACTTCCCATGCAACCAAAGGAAATGCTTATGTTGCAAAAGCATACAAAAAGACCAAAAAAGTTTTAACTCCAGAGTGAATAACAAAACTTGGCCCATTTACTAATACCTTACATGTAAAAGCGACTATGTAGTTTACCTGTTAGAGTGTCCGTGCGGCCTACAATATACAGGCCGCACCAAACAACCGTTTCACAAACGCATAAATAAGCATAGAGAGAACATTAAAAAAGGATATGCAAAACATAGTGTCTCAAAACATTTCGACCAAGTACACAACAGAGACTTTGGACAAATAAGGATTACCATTATGGAACAGGTTTTAGATACAAATAAATTAAATAGGTTTAGGGCACTGTGCAATAAAGAGACTTTCTGGATTTTACAAATGGAAACTTTAAGTCCTAATGGTCTAAATATAGCCTTGGAAACCATGGCGAACTAAAACAGAAAGAACTATGATTAAAATTGCACCTTAGAGCATTATTTATTGAACTGCACAATGTATTTTTTACATCTGTCCTCTTGAAATATACATACAATATATATTTTAATGGTTATTAATATCTATATATTTATGTCACTGTATTAGTACCTTTTATACATATTTATATGTTATAGCCAATTGATATGACATCATCCCCATATTTATTGTTGTTGATTTTAATTAATACAATGGAAACTGCATTTGTTTTTATAGGAAGGGAGAAGAAAATTTTTTTTGCATATTTTATGCTTTTGGCTTTCAGGGTCATTAAGTCCTAATATAAAACATAATAGAGGTTTGATCCAATCAGAAAAAAATCTCCAAATTCAAACAGCTTAATAAGATCTAGAGATTATTAAATTATGAAAAATAAAAATAAAAATGTCTCACCTTAAATTAAAATCCAGATACTCTAAGTATACCCCTTTGAATAGCTAGCTAACAAATCTATTGTGTGCCTTTTGGTGTGCAATGCCATATAATTGAAGCAAACTCAAATTGCTCTTTATTTTAACATCCTCAATTGATAATTTACTATGTTCGTCTTGTGTCCTAAATATTTATTTCAAACAGCCTCAAACTCAATCACCAAAATAAATAAATAAATAAATAAATTCTTAATGAGCTTTTTAAATAAATATATCAAATTTGCATATGCTTATGGAAACTATTAACCATGCAATCATCACTCCCCCAATAGAGGAGTGTGCTATAGTACCCTCTATTGTTTGGAAATTAATTTACAATGTAAAATAACCCGTTGAGCTGAAATGATATTACACCTACAGATAGAAAATAGTGTGGTGCCACCTGTTGGTTTGAAGTGGTACTGCAGCCTCCCGATCTGAATATCAGCACAGAGGCTGCCCCCTAGTGGCAGTCTTATATTATGTTCGCTTTCAATCCTTTTATAGCCTAATACTAACTTTCTTAACCCCGTTAGGGAGAGAAAACCCTGACCTACAGCAGAGGCTCAAGGTCTCTGGTTACATTTACATACAGGCACTGATTGGGTCGCCTTTAACTAATTGATTTTTGAATTTCAATTAAATTGGATCATCACAATGTAGCAACTGTTTGCCTGAAGAAAGGAGGAATGGCCTCCTGAAACTAGTTGTATTTGTTACATTAATTAAAGAATCAGTTACTTCCAGCACGGGTCTCCTGTGCTTTCTTTCAGCCACTTCAGTGCTACTGCTCACCACCCAGCCTCTGCTGTGGTGTATCTGAACAGAGCAGTGTGTGGATTGCTAACTTTTCAGGAAGGAGACTCTCCCTGCTAAGGGATTGAGTCTCATACAGCCCACAGGTGCCTGCAGCTCTGGTGTTATAGCCAGTGCTGGGACACCAACGGCTACAAACCAGACAGCTGCTCCTGATATCCTGCTTCAAGCCACAGGATCCCTTTGGACAAAGAGCCTGCTTCTGACCTGGTCCCTGGTCTGAGAGGGACAAAAGCCTGCAAGCTGATAATACCCATAAGGGCATATCAGCCACCACATCAGGTGAGATCTGTCTACGACCGGCTGGTCTCCCTTTTATCATCAGTTTTCTGAGTGCGCTCTTTTTGTGTTTTTTCCCCTACCCCATGTCCTTTATAGATTGGATGCAATGTTGCCTTCAACCCCTGTCGTTGAGAGAGCACTGCTCCAACCGCTGTTTTCGAGGCGTCGACTTCCAATACATACACCAAGGCCGGATCTGGATGCCTGAGGATTGGTGCAGTGGTAAAATGTTCCTTTAATTTATCGAATGCCCTCTGAGCCTCTGATGTCCAGCAGAAACGAGTTTGTTGACGGGTTAATTGAGTAATGGGTAGAATTATGGCAGAGAAGTTCCTTATGAATTTTCTATAAAAATTTGCAAACCCCACGAACCTCTGGACTGCTTTTTTTTATTATTGGGTGCAGGCAGGGATGCTCGGATGTGCCTCATCCACGAATTCGGAAATCCGCGTGGTTGCAAAAAAAAATCCGCATTCGGCCCCGCCGCATGCGGATTTTCATCCGCGTCCACGCAACCACGCGGATTTTTTCCCGTGAATGGCGTAATCACGCGCGGATTCACGCCCGGAGGCGGATTTTCTTTTAACGTTAATAACAAAGCCCCCATACATGCTACAGTCCCCCAAATAGCATGGATTATCGAGGTGATAAGGGGCAACATAACTTCAACATAAAAAATTCCCCAAAAAAAATTTTTTCTAGAGAAAATGGATTTTAAAGTGAAATCAACACTTTAAATGGGGCTATTAATTGGTAATAAGTGGTTTTAAAAAGGGATATACGCGTTAAGCAGTCAAAGAGGTGAAGGCGAGTTCCAATGGCACTTGGCGGCGAAGGTACCGCTGGAGGAGGATGAGTGGCTGACGGCAAAAAGGCTCCAGAGAGGTTTTTGTAATTTTTTTTTTTTTTTGCAGCAATTAGCAATGACATCGCAGCAGAGTTGTCAGTGGACACGGGCAGTGTGAACGCAGAGTGCAGTGGTGGTAGCGACTGAGTCAGGAGAAGGTCTATGCGGGCGGTCAGTTCAGCAGCACAGAAGGACCACGGCAACATACTGGTGGTAGTAGTAGCAGCACAGCGTCATAGTGCTGGCCAAAAAATTAAATGCACCCGGCGACCCGGGCAGTGTGAACGCAGAGTGTAGTAGCGACTGAGTCAGGAGGACAAAGCGGGCGGTCAGTTCAGCAGCAGCAGCACAGTAGTAGTAGCACAGCGTCATAGTGCTGGCCAAAAAATTAAATGCACCCGGTGACCCGGGCAGTGTGAACGCAGAGTGTAGTAGCGACTGAGTCAGGAGGACAAAGCGGGCGGTCAGTTCAGCAGCAGCAGCACAGTAGTAGTAGCACAGCGTCATAGTGCTGGCCAAAAAATTAAATGCACCCGGCGACCCGGGCAGTGTGAACGCAGAGTGTAGTAGCGACTGAGTCAGGAGGACAAAGCGGGCGGTCAGTTCAGCAGCAGCAGCACAGTAGTAGTAGCACAGCGTCATAGTGCTGGCCAAAAAATTAAATGCACCCGGCGACCCGGGCAGTGTGAACGCAGAGTGTAGTAGCGACTGAGTCAGGAGGACAAAGCGGGCGGTCAGTTCAGCAGCAGCAGCACAGTAGTAGTAGCACAGCATCATAGTGCTGGCCAAAAAATTAAATGCACCCGGCGACCCGGGCAGTGTGAACGCAGAGTGTAGTAGCGACTGAGTCAGGTGGACAAAGCAGGCGGTCAGTTCAGCAGCTCAGAAGGAGGACCATGGCAACTTACTGGTAGTAGTACCATAACACCAAAAAATTAACCAAGGTAGGCACTAGGCAGGTAGTAAATGTCTTTATAAAGGCAGGCATAGTTAACAACAGCACATGCAGCAGCCACTTCATGTCCGCCTGTGTCCGACAATAGGGGCCAGGAACTCACCTTCCACCCAAGCCTGGTTGATTTTCAGGAAGGTGAGTTTGTCCACAGAGGCGTGGGAGAGCCGAGAGCGCTTCTCTGTGACCACGCCACCGGCCGCACTAAAGCATCTCTCTGAGAGGACACTGGAAGGAGGGCAGGATAGGAGTTCCAGGGCGTACTGGGAAAGCTCACTCCAGATGTCCAGTCTCTTGACCCAGTACTCCAAGGGGTCCACGGGGCTGTCGGTGTCATTGAGCCCGCTGGATGACCCCATATAGTTAGACACCATGGTGGTCAGTCGTTGCTTGTGCTGGTTGGTGGTGGATGCTGTGGCGGGCACCTCTGTCCTGGGCTGCTGCACTGCATACAGGCTCTTGCTTAGGCTCTTCAGGTCTCCGGGGCGCCAGTTGCTGCTGCTGCTGCTGGTGGTTGTTGTTGTGCTGCTAGTGGCAATGGCAGGCACCTCTTGCTGGCTTGGCAGAGCAGTTACAGTGGGGGTGGAATGCTGGGGGAATGCTTCCAGTAGTCTGCGCACAAGGGCCTCCTTCAACTCCCTTGTGCGTTGCTCTGTGGTGGATGGCGTCATTAAGTCTCCCAGCTTCCCCTTCAGATGGGGATCAAGCATCAAGGTAAGCCAGATGTCCTCCCTTGAACGCATCTGGATCACCCGGGGCTGCGAAGGCAGCGCAACATGTGCACAGCCATGGGAAACAAGTGGGCCCTGCCAGCAAGATCTTCCTCGTCCTCGCCATTGTCCCATAACGCATGCCTGTCCTCTTCCTGTGCCATGTCGTTGTCCTCCTCAAACCGCCATCCACGTACAACGCCTGCTGCACTCTGCTCCTCCTCCTCCTCCTCATTCAGGTTAGGGACCTCCAACTCTTCCACTACCTGCTGTGAGCCCTCCTCTGAGCTGGACTTTGCTGCCATCTGCTCCTGTTCTTCCAACTGCCTCAGGGCTTCATCCCCACGCTCAATTAAATTGTCCATTGCCTGCTCCAGTAGACAAACCAAGGGCACCCACTGGCACACAGAGGCCCGCTCCTCACTGACCATCTTGGTTGCCTCCAGGAAGGGACTCAGCACCAGGCATACTTGCTGCATCAGTGTCCACTGAGTGGCAGTAATCATGGGGACTTGCTGGTTGCTGGGGACACTTGGGTCTAGCATGTAGGCCCTAAGAGCCAGCCTGTGCTGACACAGCCGCTCCAACATGGCCAGAGTCGAATTCCAGCGAACTGGCATGTCGATGATCATCCGGTGTTGTGGCCTTCCATACTGCTGCTGTAAGGTGGACAAGAGTGCAGAGGCAGTGGCTGACAGGCGGAAAAAGCGTACCACCGCCCGGGCATCCTGCAGCAGCTCACTCATCCCCTGGTAGGTGCGCAAGAAGCGCTGCACCACAAGATTGAGCACGTGGGCCAAGCAGGGGATGTGCTGGAGGTTTCCCTGCTGCACTGCTGCCACCAGGTTGGCCCCGTTATCGGCTGCCACATACCCCACTTCCAGGCCTCTGGGTGTCAGCCACCTCCGCTCCTGCTTCCTGAGGGCGGCCAGGACGTTGGTGGCCGTAAGCCTCTCCTTCCCCAGGGTCACCAATTTTAAAAGGGCTTGGCAGTGCCGAGGCTTTGCGCTGCTGCTGCCGAGGCGGGCTTGCTTTCCGGGTGCTGAGGGAGTGTCGTGACAGGACCCTTCTGCATCCCCCCTGATCCCGCGTGGTGGCACCACTAGCTGGGCTGATGCGCTCTTGTCCTCCCTCCCTTCCATCAGTGTCACCCAGTGGGCCGTAAAGGACAGGTAGCGACCTGTCCCAAATCTGCTACTCCACGAGTCCATGATCACGTGGACCCGCTTGCCCACAGAGTAGTCCAGGGAACGGGCCACGTTTTCCACCGCAAACTTGTGGAGTGCTGGGATCGCGCTCCTGCTGAAATAGTGGCGACTGGGGACTTGCCACTCGGGGATGCCAAATTGGAGCAGCGTCCGCATGGCGCTCCCCTCCTGCACCAGGGAGTAGGGAAGCAGCTGTGATGCCATGGCCCGGGCCAGCAAGCCATTTAGTTTGCGGATCCGCCTGTGGCTTGGAGGCAGAGGCTTGGTCAGACCCTGAAAGGTGTCGCTCAGCAGGGTCTGACGACGCTGGGATGCAGGGGAGACAGAGGAGAGAGACGAACACTGGCTGCCAGCCTCAATGTCTGTGTCCTGAGCAGCCGAGGTGGAAGAGCGCTTGCGTGCTACTACTGCTGCTGCTGTGGGGGATTCACGACCCTGAGGGAGGGAGGATGCTGCTGCGCTGGTGGGCCTTCTGCTCTCAGGAACCCCTGCCAGCAGTGCCTGCTTCCTCTTAAAGTCCGCATACCCGCGGCAGTGGCGGCTTCTCATGTGGCCCTGGAGGGATGAGGTACCCATCTTGCTCAGACTTTTCCCACGGCTCAATCTTTTGCTGCATAACCTGCACACCGCATACCTTTTGTCATCAGTACATTCCTCAAAGCAATCCCACACTGGTGACTTTAATTTACTGCGGCCCCCACTAGCAGAGGGTGCAGCGGAGCAATGTGTGGTAGTAGTTGCCGGGGGTTGCATGGTGGTGGTGCCGGCTGAAGCAGTGTCCTGTCTACTTCCTCCACGCCCACTGCTGCCGATGCCCCTGCCTGACATATGGCGATATCCTTGCCTAGGCCGAGGTGACTCGTCATCCTGCTCTGACCATTCTTCCACGGACTCAGCAGGCTGCACATAGTTAGGGTCCACAACGTCATCATCAGCAGCATCATCATAATCCAGCTCTTCCTCTGACTCCCCCGCCTCCTCTTCTGTCCCTACATCCCCAGACACAGACCCCTCTTCTTCATCACCAGAACTCAACAACGCTTGTGATTGTGGCCCGATCTCAATCTCTGCCACATCAGTCCCCAGTAAGTCCTGTGCTTCTTGCATCAGCAGGTTCCCAGATGCCGGACTGAGGGACAGAACGCTGTCATCCTGGGAGGGCTGCTGACCAGTGGGTGCTGGGGTGGATGTCACAACAAGCGTGGGATGTTGGCTGCTGCTGCTACTGCTTGGAGTGGTGCTCACAGTAGAGGTCTGGGAGGAAGTCATGATGTCCATGAGTACGTCAGGTTCCATTTGCTCAACCACCACACAGGGACCAGAAACTTTAAGATATTTGGACAATGGCGTCCGCTGACTCGGCCCAGGCTTTGCTGCCCCCTTTTCTGCTGCATCACGACCACGTACAGCTGGGCGTCCTCTCCCTGGACGTGGAGCAGTCCCAGAAGTGGCTGAGGCAATTGAACTCCCTTTCCTCTCACCCCGCGAAACCCTGCCAGACATGTTGCTAGTAATGAATCACTGGATGCAGTGGGCACAGTACAAGGTCACTGAAGGATGCAGTGGGCACAGCACAAGGTCACTGAAGGATGCAGTGGCCACAGTACAAGGTCACTGAAGGATGCAGTGGGCACAGCAGTGGGCACTGGATATACAACTAGGTCACTGAAGGATGCAGTGGCCACAGTACAAGGTCACTGAAGGATGCAGTGGGCACAGCAGTGGGCACTGGATATACAACTAGGTCACTGAAGGATGCAGTGGCCACAGTACAAGGTCACTGAAGGATGCAGTGGGCACAGTACAAGGTCACTGAAGGATGCAGTGGGCACAGTACAAGGTCACTGAAGGATGCAGTGGGCACAGCAGTGGGCACTGGATATACAACTAGGTCACTGAAGGATGCAGTGGCCACAGTACAATGTCACTGAAGGATGCAGTGGGCACAGCAGTGGGCACTGGATATACAACTAGGTCACTGAAGGATGCAGTGGGCACAGTACAAGGTCACTGAAGGATGCAGTGGGCACAGTACAAGGTCACTGAAGGATGCAGTGGGCACAGTACAAGGTCACTGAAGGATGCAGTGGGCACAGCAGTGGGCACTGGATATACAACTAGGTCACTGAAGGATGCAGTGGCCACAGTACAAGGTCACTGAAGGATGCAGTGGGCACAGCAGTGGGCACTGGATATACAACTAGGTCACTGAAGGATGCAGTGGGCACACAAGGATGTCACACTGTGTAATGAGATGCTCATATGCCAGCGAGCGAGCGAGCAGTGGGCACTGGGCACGGCACAAGGTCACTGACAGAATGAATGAACAGCGCTGGCAGAGAGTGGCGGCGCCGGCGGTGTGACTGGCTGCCTGCAAATAGTACAAGTGTATAACTGTCACTGGAATATACAAGTGAACACTGCAGCTGCACTAACCTGCCTGCCTGCACTCTACACACAGATAATCCCCACTCCCACTACACTGCAGCACTGAACCTGCCTGCACAGCACTACACACAGTTAAATAATCACTAGACTCCCACACTCCCACTACACTACACTGACTACAACTAACTACAGCAATCACTCACTGACTAGCTAACTGTGTACAGTATAAGAGCAGTGTTAGCAAAAAAAACGCTTTGTTTTTAACACAATAAATGCACTTGCTCAAACAACAATGGCCTGGAGATAATCCTCTCAGCACCACAGTCTAGTAGCAAGGACAGAGCTTTTCCATCATGGCCGCCGCTTTATATTCAGGAGGGGAGGGCATAGCTCCCCTCCTGTGATTGGTTGCTAGGGCCTGGCTGGGGCACTCTGATTGGCCTGCAAGTGTCACTTCCGCATAGTTTGACGCATTTCCGCAAACCACGACTTCAGCCCCGGGTTTCACGAGCGTGAATGCGGATTTCTGTCCGCATTCACGCGAAGCCGAAGTAGATTTTCGTGGTTGAAAATCTATTCACGGATTTTCGTGTCCGAGGCGGAATGCGTCAAAATGGTCGTGAATCCACGCGTAAGCGTGATCACGACCTGGCGGTGAGCACCACTGGGTGTAGGCCAATCCAAGATTGCCTGTATCTTTTGTGGATCCATAGTAAATCTATCTGCTGAAATAATGAGTCCTACAAACTGAATTGTTGGTTGCTCGAACTAGCATTTCTCTGCTTTGACATAGAGATTGTGGATCCTCAATCGACCAAGAACTCAGCAAACTTGATCTCGATGCTCTTCTAATGAAGATGAAAATATCAAAATGTCATCCAGATAGACAACTAAAAAATGGTCAATAAAATCCTTGAGCACATTATTCATAAAGTGTTGGAAAGTAGCGGGTGCATTACAGAGGCCGAAAGACATTACTAGGTACTCAAAGTGTCCAAATCGAGACCTGGAGGCTGTCTTCCACTCATCACCGGCTCTAATTCTTACTAAATTGTATGCACCCCTAAGATCTAATTTGGTAAAGATCTTAGCTCCCCTTAATTTCTGAAAAAGTTCCGGCATCAGGGGCAACGGATATCTGTTCTTGATTGTTATTTTGTTTAGTTCCCTGTAGTCAATACAAGGACGAAGTGTCTTATCTTGCTTCTGCACAAAAAAAATACCTGCCCCTGCTGGCGAGGTGGATGGTTGAATGAACCCTTTCTTAAGGTTTTCTTCAATGTAATCTTTTAATGCATCCTGTTCAGGTTCGGACAAAGTAAACATTCGTCCAAAGGGAATTGCCGCCCCTGGAAGCAAGTCTATAGGGCAATCGTATGGACGGTGAGGTGGCAACTGGATTAGCTTTCTTTTTATCAAAGACGTCTAGAAACGGGTGGTATGGTTCTGGAATTGTGTCTTGTAGAGTAGAAGTACATAACAATGAGCCAGTGATGGTTGTTTGTTCTGACAGGCAATATGTTTTACAATATGATGAGGAGAACATCATTTCTCCAGAGGACCATTTAATAACAGGATCGTGAGCTTGAAGCCAAGGCAATCCTAGGAAAACTGGATGAAGAAGAGACGCTAGAAGATCAAATTTAAGTATTTCCTGATGTCTTCCAAGAACTGAAGAAACAAGACGTATGGTTTCCAAGGTTACAGGTCCAGAACTGACTGTTGTACCATCGGCAAGATGAATTTGAAGAGGAGTCTTTCGGGATTGAGTTGGAAATGAATGGTTATGGCAAAGGATATGTCCAAAAAACAACTACAGGCACCAGAATCAATGATTGCTGAGGTTTCCAGGATTCTTCCGGGGAGCTGAAAAAAGATAGGGACAACAAAATGATTAGTTGAGAGAGCAGGGGAAAAGGATGGTTGGAATTTAAAAGAATCAGGATAATCTTCCTTACTCTGCGGACTGACTGGGCAGGCTCTCAAGAAATGACCGGTGGCCCCACAATAAAAGCAGAGGTTTCCCTGTCTTCTTTTGGCTTTTTCTTCCTCTGAAAGAGGTGACTGTATAAGGCCAATTTGCATTGGTTCAGGTTGATCGTGAGAGCTTGATGGAGCAGGAGGAGGTGGCACGGTAGTGGGTGACCAGAAAGAACGGTTAATACCAGCACCACTCTTCTCCATCTGACGTTCCCAATAGCGTCGATCAATCTGAATAGCTGTCACGATAAGATCGTCTAGAGTATCAGGTATTCCCACATGAGCCAATTCATCTTTAATATGTTCTGATAGTCCTGTCCTGTACTGATGTTTTAAGGCGGATTCGTTCCAATCTGTATCGGCTGCCCAACGTCGGAACTCGGACGTGTATTCTTCAACAGGTTTTCGGCCTTGTCGCAGATGCTGAAGAGTAGCCTCAGCTTTAGCACACCGCTGAGGGTCATCGTAGAGGATAGCCATGTTGTCTAAAAACCCCTGAGAGGTAGTCAGAGTTGCATGTTCTTGATCCATTAGATGATGAGCCCAGGACTGAGGTTCTCCCTGAAGTAGTGAGATTATGAATCCGACTTTAGTTTCTTCGTTCACAAAGGTTCGGGGTTGCAATGCAAAGTAAAGCTGGCATGAATGTCGGAAGGCCCGAAATTGTGTTCGGTCTCCCGAGAAACGTTCCGGAATTGGTACTCGCGGCTCGGGAGTAGGGACTATTGCTATAGGTACTGGTTCACCTGAAGCTGGATTACTGACGGGAGCTTGAGGAGGTGCTGCTGGGGGGGGTTGATTCCCCTCTATTGGTTAAGGTATTCAGACGTCCCTCCATTTGAACATATCCTGCTTGAAGTTCCTTGATTGCTTCAGTCAGAGCGGTTACTTGTTTGCATAGTGTGCTGAGAACGTTGGCTGCCTCAGGGATCTTCATTTGCGGGCTGTTGTATTTTGTCACGTACCTCAGATGTTGGAGACCGATTTGCTGAGGGCAGCGGCTCTTGCGGCTCGTCGACTGAAGTTCCTGGACTGGAAACAGGAATCTCCAGTAAACAAGGTGCAGGAGCACTTGCGGGATCACTAGTGTGTTGGAGGGGGTTCCGGAGCGCTTCCACAGGTCGAGTCTGGTACTGCAATGACTCGACAACCAGGCAGTTCCGTAGGCAAGCAGTGAGTCAGCAACAGAGCGGATTCTCAGACAGGTCCGAGTCGGCAACAGAGGTGGTCCTCGTACAGGCAAGAGTTTGGCAACAAAGCGGGTTCTCAGACAGGTCCGGGTCAGCAACAGAGCGGGTAATCGTACAAAGCCAGAGTCAAAGCCAAATCGGATAGTCAGACGAGCCGGGGTCAATATCATAGCAGGTAATCAAGGCAGACAAAGAGTCACGTCACGGGAGAGCACCCAGAACTTGCTTCAATACAACAGCACTGAGTACTGCTCTCTGCCTGCTTAAATAGGCCGTTTGGTGCCAAACATGGCGTCATGCGTCATTACGTACGCATGCGCACATCCATGCGTACTTAGTTCCGTATTACTATGCACACGCGTACATCCGTCCGCATGCGCAACACGTCCACCCCTACACTTCCGGTGCAGAGGTCAACAATGCCGCCCATGGCGCACACGGAGGCAGCCGCCGGATCCAACAGTGACCCGACCACCACCCGGACGCACACGGGCATCCGTATGTGCCAGCCGCCAGACAGCAGGTACTGAACCGTGACAAACACATTATCTACTAACTTACGACACATCAGTATTGTTAGGGGACCTTAGTATGAATATCCAGGGCTAATCTGGTTGGACCTTATCACAATGTTTATGTATGTTGTTGTGCTTACCTCTCCTAGTCTGTACCAGCGTACAGGGGGAGGAAGCTATAAGAGGTTCCTAGACCGGTTAACTACTCTGAGCTTCTATGTACTTTGCTTGGGGGTATTGGAGGTTTCACTTATACTTTGTTAACCTTACTGAGTGAGGCTAGGTCGATGAGTTGAAGTTGTGGTTTTGTGTCCTAAAGACCTAATATTCTAAAAAGAAAACAGACTATCTAAGAACATAACAACAGATAAACATACAAATGCTTCACTGCCCTTAATTACCGGAAGGTTGTTCCTCAGGATTACTACTCGTTTTATGGTTAGTACCGTTCTGGGCTATGTAAAGGGTTGTAACAGGGTTGTCTACCCACCATTTTAGTTTCTATTTGTTATTGAGAGTGTGGATGTTTAGACCACTTTAGAAGCTGCTGGAGGTTATCTGGTCCTTTAGCCTATTCCCTCAGGCCAAGGGGGTAGGGAGAATGATGCAGGAACTAGGGTTAGGGATCTGGCTCTGATTCTGTATTCTAATGAGATGTTCTGTTCGCAGAGGCATCTAAGTTGTGTCAGAGAGGGGCTATCCTCACATTTCCAGTTTTGGAGAATAAGGGACCTAGCCGCTGCGAGGATATGGAAGGTGATTGGCCTATATGCCAAGTCTATCTCCTCCATTCCTACATTAAGCAAAGCTAAGGGAGAAGATAATATATTGGTTGGATGTGTAAGAGCTTGTGTCAATAACTGGACTTTTGACCAAAAGGCCTTTATTATGGGGCACTCCCACAGGATGTGGATGAGGGTGCCTACTTAGCCACAATTTCGCCAGCAGAGATGCGAGTTAGTAGGGTCAAAGGCGGCTAGTTTCCTCGGCGTGACATACCATTTCAGGAAAACTTTCTGTAGAAGTTCCCAATGGGATATGCATTTGGAGAGTTTAGAGGCTGAGTTAAATGCCATACGGATCTGCCGGGTGGAGATGTTAGTTTTTAAGTCAAGTTCCCACGATTTTATATATTTGGATAAAGCATTATTATTTTTCCACATAATAAATTGATACCATTTAGACATGCCGCCTTTGTTAGTGGCTGTGTTAGTTAATAATAATTGGATCTTAGGGGGTAATCTCGGGAATATAGGTTTATTAGTGGAAATCCAGTGTTTTAATCTTAGGTAAGTGAATATTTGATTATTGGGTAGGTTGTATTGTTTTTGTATGTCTGCGAATTCTTTCAAGTGTTCCCCATCCCAGATATCGTTTAGCATAAGGATCCCTCTGCTTTCCCATTGGGAGAAGGAGATATCTTTTATTAGTGGTGCTACTAGAGCTAGGCTGACTAGGAGGGGCGGGCTAGAAGGGTCCTCAGGTGCTGATGGCATGCTCTTTTGCCATTCTTTAAGGGTTGTTTGTATTGTTTCTGTTTGAAATTTTGGTGTGGACAGGCCCATTCTGTGGTAAGACAGTAGTGATCTGAGGGATTGATGCGCCATGTGTTGCTCTATTTGTACCCAGTGCTTATATGTCTTGTTGGACCACCAAGAGCGGGCCATATCTAGGATGGCTGCTGAGTAATACATTTCTAGGTCTGGGACCCCCATCCCCCCGACGCTTTTTGGTGTTGTGAGAGCAGGTAGCGCTTCTCTTGGTCTTTTACTTGCCCATAGGTATTTAGTCATAATTCGCCTGGCTTCTAGGAAGAAATTCTTTTTGACTAGACATGGGACTGTCCTAAAGTAATAAAGTATTTTAGGTAGGGTGAACATTTTAAAAGTATTAAGTCTGCCCGCCCATGATAGTTCGTGCTTCCCTAATGTTTCAGTTTCCTGTTTCATCTTAGCAAGGAGTGGGATATAGTTGGCTTTATATAATTCCTTGGGGGTGTTAGGTATTTGGATGCCCAGGTAGGTAATAGACTTCTTGGCCCACGGGTAAGGGAATCTAGCTGACAGGGGCGTAACTAGGCCCCACCGGGCCCCCCTGCAGATTTTCTGAAAAAATTGATTTTTGAATAAAAGGTAATACACTTATAACAGAGCATTTGAAATATAAACCAACGTTCTTAACATATATGAGATATATATATGGATGATGACAGTCATAAGAACCGGATTTGGCTAGCATCATTGCCTGAAAAACCTGAATGTGCAACTCAGAAAACAAGCAATTCTATGGAGAGGTTCAAGCTGATTGACAGCATATCCATCATATTCAAAGAGAGAAGAGAAGAGAAATTGAGAAAAGAGGGAGGTAAATAGAGTTGGGCCGAACCTCCGATTTTAGGTTCGCGAACCGGGTTCGCGAACTTTCGCGGAACGTTCGGTTCGCGTTAAAGTTCGTGAACCTCAATAGACTTCAATTAGGATGCGAACTTTGAAAAAAAAAAATAATTATGCTGGCCACAAAAGTGATGGAAAAGATGTTTCAAGGGGTCTAACACCTGGAGGGGGGCATGGCGGAGTGGGATACACGCCAAAAGTCCCCGGGAAAAATCTGGATTTGACGCAAAGCAGCGTTTTAAGGGCAGAAATCACATTGAATGCTAAATGACAGGCCTAAAGTGCTTTCAAACATCTTGCATGTGTATACATCAATCAGGTAGTGTAATTAAGGTACTGCTTCACACTGACACACCAAACTCACCGTGTAACGCACCGCAAACAGCTGTTTGTACTAGTGACGGCCGTGCTGGACTGGTGCGCACCATGGCGAGAGTGCAGGTTTTGGTGGCTTTACAGCCCATATGGTCGGCCTGGCTGATGTAGCTGAATGACAGAACAGTGACTGTCCAGCTGATCAAATTTGGTCTGACCACAATGAAGCAACGACCTTATTATCTTTTGTGTGCCCCCCGAGACACTCATCTAGGCGCCGGTCATTGCTTCATTGTGATACGCAAGCCCCTTCACCACGGCAAGGTAATGATCACGAAGGGGAATGGGCGCATGTACATGCCTTTTCTTTTGTTGTTGCAGCTGCCCTCAGTGCAGCCAGAAAAATTAGGCAGTCATGTACACGCACCATAAAAATTATTACAGCGGCCGCTGCTAGCAGTGGCCTAAAAAATTCAGCAATCCGCCTGGAGTCCCGGACCCTGTTGGTGGTGGCGGAGAAGGTAGTGAAGCGGCCTGCAGGCAGACATGCTGTGTGGAGGGACTGGGAGTGACTTAGTCTTTTTGGGGCAGGCCAGGCAGCCAGTCACACGGCGTGCAGGCAGAGATGCTGTGTGTGCGGGGACTGACTTAGTCTTGGGGCGGGCAGCAGCCCTCCGGGATCCATGCCTCATTCATTTTGATAAAGGTGAGGTACTTAACACTTTTGTGACTTAGGCGACTTCTCTTCTCTGTGACAATGCCTCCAGCTGCGCTGAAGGTCCTTTCTGAGAGGACGCTTGCGGCAGGGCAGGAGAGAAGTTGGATGGCAAATTGGGACAGCTCTGGCCACAGGTCAAGCCTGCGCACCCAGTAGTTCAAGGGTTCCTCATCGCTGTTCACAGCAGTGTCTACATCCACACTTAAGGCCAGGTAGTCGGCTACCTGCCGTTCCAGGCGTTGGTGGAGGGTGGATCCGGAAGGGCTACGGCGAGGCGTTGGACTAAAGAACGTCCGCATGTCCGACATCACCATGAGATCGCTGGAGCGTCCTGTCTTTGACTGCGTGGACACGGGAGGAGGATTAGTGGCAGTGGTACCTTGCTGGCGTTGTGCTGTCACATCACCCTTAAAGGCATTGTAAAGCATAGTTGACAGCTGGTTCTGCATGTGCTGCATCCTTTCCACCTTCCGGTGAGTTGGTAACAGGTCCGCCACTTTGTGCCTGTACCGAGGGTCTAGTAGTGTGGCCACCCAGTACAGCTCATTCCCCTTGAGGTTTTTTATACGGGGGTCCCTCAACAGGCAGGACAGCATAAAAGACGACATCTGCACAAAGTCGGATCCAGTACCCTCCATCTCCTCTTGCTCTTCCTCAGTGACGTCAGGTAAGTCAACCTCCTCCCCCCAGCCGCGAACAATACCACGGGAAGGTTTAGCAGCACAAGCCCCCTGCGACGCCTGCTGCGGTTGTTCTCCTGCCGCTGTCCCCTCCTCCTCCTCCTCCTCCTCCCCCAAAGAAACACCTTGCTCATCATCCTCTGAGTCTGACTCGTCTTCTGCACACGACCTCTCTTCTTCCTCCTCCTCCCCCCTCTGTGCTGCCGCAGGTGTTGAGGAAACAGCTGGGTCTGATGAAAATTGGTCCCATGCCTGTTCCTGCTGTAACGGTTCCTGGTCACGCTCATTCGCAGCTTCATCCGCCACTCTACGCACAGCACGCTCCAAGAAGTACGCGTAGGGAATTAAGTCGCTGATGGTGCCCTCACTGCGGCTCACCAGGTTGGTCACCTCCTCAAACGGCCGCATGAGCCTGCATGCATTTTTCATCAGTGTCCAGTTGTCGGGCCAGAACATCCCCATCTTCCCAGACTGTTTCGTTCTACTCCAGTTGTAGAGGTACTGGGTGACGGCTTTCTTCTGTTCTAGCAGGCGGGAGAACATGAGCAGGGTCGAGTTCCAGCGAGTGGGGCTATCGCAAATGAGGCGTCTCACCGGCATGTTGTTTTTACGCTGAATTTCTGCAAATCGTGCCATGGCTGTGTAAGAGCGCCTCAAATGCCCACAGAACTTCCTGGCCTGCTTCAGGACATCCGCTAAGCCAGGGTACTTTGCCACAAATCTTTGAACCACTAGATTCATGACATGTGCCATGCAGGGTATGTGTGTCAGCTTCCCCATATGCAAAGCGGCAAGCAGATTGCTGCCGTTGTCGCACACCACGTTGCCTATCTCCAGGTGGTGCGGGGTCAGCCACTCATCCACCTGTTTCTTAAGAGCAGCCAGGAGAGCTGCTCCAGTGTGACTCTCCGCTTTGAGACAAGCCATGTCTAAGATGGCGTGACACCGTCGTACCTGGCATGCAGCATAGGCCCTGCGGAGCTGGGGCTGTGTAGCTGGAGAGGAGAACTGCCACTCAGCCAAGGAGGAGGAGGAGGACAGCGAACAGCATGTAGCAGGAGGAGAGGAGGTGGCAGGAGGCCTGCCTGCAAGCCGTGGAGGTGTCACAATTTGGTCCGCCGCTTTCTGCTTGCCATCGTTCACCACCAGGTTCACCCAATGGGCTGTGTAGGTAATGTAGCGGCCCTGCCCGTGCTTGGCAGACCAGCCATCCGTGGTCAGGTGTACCCTTGACCCAACGCTCTTCGCAAGAGATGACACCACTTGCCTCTCAACTTCACGGTGCAGTTGGGGTATGGCCTTTCTCGAAAAATAAGTGCGGCCTGGCATCTTCCACTGCGGTGTTCCAATGGCCACAAATTTACGGAAGGCCTCAGAGTCCACCAGCCGGTATGGTAACAGCTGGCGAGCTAACAGTTCCGCCACGCCAGCTGTCAGACGCCGGGCAAGGGGGTGACTGGCCAAAAGTGGCTTCTTCCGCTCAAACATTTCCTTCACGGACACCTGACTGCTGCTGTGGGCAGAGGAGCAGGAACCGCTCAAGGGCAGAGGCGGAGTGGAGGAGGGTGCCTGTGAAGGTGCAAGGGAGAAAGCGGCAGAAGCAGATGATGCACCTGAAGGAGGAAGAGGAGAAGGAGGGTGACTTTTCTTTTGTGTGCTGCTGCTGCTTTTGCTCAGGTGGCCATCCCATTGCTGTTTGTGCCTTTTCTCCAGGTGCCTTCGTAAGGCACTTGTCCCTACGTGAGTGTTGGCCTTTCCACGGCTCAATTTTTGTTGGCAGAGCGAACAGATGGCTTTGGTCCGATCTGAGGCACACACATTAAAAAATTTCCACACCGCTGAGCCACCCTGGGATGTGGGCACTATGGGGACCTCAGCAGCTGATGCTGAAGGGCAAGTTGGCTGGCTGTACATAGGTGGCGATACATGGTGCCGGACTCTGCCACCAGCTGTTTCTGACGAAGAGCTGCCCCAGCTTCTTTCAGCAACTTCTCTCCTCCTACTACTCTCTGACTCCCCCTCTGAACTGTCCCCCTCTTCATCTCCTCTATTGGGAACATACAGAGGATCCCTATTACCGTCATCATCGTAGTCATCCTGCCCAGCTTCGCTTGCCTCAGACAAATCCAAACTTGCACCATCAGTAGGTCCTTCATCCTCCTGACACGTTACATCCATAGTGTTGCCGCGTAACTCAGACATATTAGCTGGTGAAAATTCATCTGGCTGTAACAACAATGGCTGTGCATCAGTGATTTCAACACTAAATAATTCTTGCGAAGTGTCAAATGCAGCGGAAGTGGTGCTAGTAGTAGCGCTGGTGGCTGAGCAAGATGAGGTGTTCTGTGTCGCTAAATACTCAACCACGTCCTGACAATCTTGGGAGGTGATGGGACGTGCCTTCTTCCGAGCACTGTACTGTGGGCCAGGTCCACACGAAATTACATTTACACGACCTCGCGCAGACCTGCCGGGTGGCCTTCCTCTGCCTCTGCCACTACCTCTTCCTCTTCCTCTACCTGTTTTGTCCATATTGGGTATGCACGGAGTGGTATATCACACTGCGTGCACTCACGTAGGTAGGTGGGTTCACTTAACTGCACAGGTATGCGCACTGATGCGGTGGGTTCACTGAACAGTACAGGTATACAGTGGCAGGTTCACTGAACACAACAGGTATGCAGTGGCGGGTTCACTGAACAGGTATACAGTGGCGGGTCCACTGAACAGAATAGGTATACAGTGGCGGGTTCACAGAACAGGTATGCAGTGGCAGGATCACTGAACACACTAGGTATGCAGTGGCGTGTTCACTAAACAGGTATACAGTGGCGGGTCCACTGAACAGAACAGGTATACAGTGGCGGGTCCACTGAACAGAACAGGTATACAGTGGCGGGTCCACTGAACAGAACAGGTATACAGTGGCGGGTCCACTGAACAGGTATACAGTGGCGGGTCCACTGAACAGAACAGGTATACAGTGGCGGGTTCACAGAACAGGTATGCAGTGGCAGGATCACTGAACACAATAGGTATGCAGTGGCGTGTTCACTAAACAGGTATACAGTGGCGGGTCCACTGAACAGAACAGGTATACAGTGGCGGGTCCACTGAACTGAACAGGTATACAGTGGCGGGTCCACTGAACAGAACAGGTATACAGTGGCGGGTCCACTGAACAGAACAGGTATACAGTGGCGGGTCCACTGAACAGAACAGGTATACAGTGGCGGGTCCACTGAACAGAACAGGTATACAGTGGCGGGTTCACAGAACAGGTATGCAGTGGCAGGATCACTGAACACAATAGGTATGCAGTGGCGTGTTCACTAAACAGGTATACAGTGGCGGGTCCACTGAACAGAACAGGTATACAGTGGCGGGTCCACTGAACAGAACAGGTATACAGTGGCGGGTTCACAGAACAGGTATGCAGTGGCAGGATCACTGAACACAATAGGTATGCAGTGGCGTGTTCACTAAACAGGTATACAGTGGCGGGTCCACTGAACAGAACAGGTATACAGTGGCGGGTCCACTGAACAGAACAGGTATACAGTGGCGGGTCCACTGAACAGAACAGGTATACAGTGGCGGGTCCACTGAACAGAACAGGTATACAGTGGCGGGTTCACAGAACAGGTATGCAGTGGCAGGATCACTGAACACAATAGGTATGCAGTGGCGTGTTCACTAAACAGGTATACAGTGGCGGGTCCACTGAACAGAACAGGTATACAGTGGCGGGTCCACTGAACACAACAGGTATTCAGTGGCGGGTCCACTGAACAGAACAGGTATACAGTGGCGGGTTCACAGAACAGGTATACAGTGGCGGGTCCACAGAACAGAACAGGTATACAGTGGCGGGTTCACAGAACAGGTATGCAGTGGCAGGATCACTGAACACAATAGGTATGCAGTGGCGTGTTCACTAAACAGGTATACAGTGGCGGGTCCACTGAACAGAACAGGTATACAGTGGCGGGTTCACAGAACAGGTATACAGTGGCGGGTCCACTGAACAGAACAGGTATACAGTGGCGGGTCCACTGAACAGAACAGGTATACAGTGGCGGGTCCACTGAACAGGTATACAGTGGCGGGTCCACTGAACAGAACAGGTATACAGTGGCGGGTCCACTGAACAGAACAGGTATACAGTGGCGGGTTCACAGAACAGGTATGCAGTGGCAGGATCACTGAACAGGTATGCAGTGGCAGGATCACTGAACAGGTATGGAGTGGCAGGATCACAGTACAGGTATGCAGTGGGCTGAGGGCTCACTGAACAGAACAGGTATGCACTATGCAGTGGCAGGATCACTGAACAGGTATGGAGTGGCAGGATCACAGTACAGGTATGCAGTGGGCTGAGGGCTCACTGAACAGAACAGGTATGCAGTGGCAGGATCACTGAACAGGTATGCAGTGGCAGGATCACTGAACAGGTATGCAGTGGCAGGATCACAGTACAGGTATGCAGTGGGCTGAGGGCTCACTGAACAGAACAGGTATGCAGCCAGGAAGAAGTTAAGCCTAACTAATCTTTCCCTATATGAGAGACTGCAGCAGCTCGCCCTACTCTCACTAATGCAGGCACACGAGTGGCCGTAATGGCCGCCGCTGCCTGCCTTATATAAGGGGGGGTGGGGCTCCAGGGGCTAGTGTAGCCTAATTGGCTACACTGGGCCTGCTGACTGTGATGTAGAGGGTCAAAGTTGACCCTCAGTGCATTATGGGGCGAACCGAACTTCTTCCGCAAAAGGTTCGCGTGCGGTACCCGCACGCGAACCACCTACGTTCGCGCGAACCACGTTCGCCGGCGAACCGTTCGGCCCAACTCTAGAGGTAAAGAAAGTCAAAAAAATAGAGACAGAAGAACAGTAAGAACAGTATTAGTGTCACTAGCCCTATGGTCTATGATCGCCAATCGCCTGCTTGTAATCATCTGAATCCTTAAACAGGAACCAGCAAGCCCAGGTATGTACAAATTGGTCCGCTTTGTCTTGTGAAGACAGAATGATTTCTTCCATCTGGGCAATGCCATCCACCCTCGCCCAACATTGGGCTACAGAAGGGGCTTCAGGATTTTTCCAAAATAGAGGGATTAATGCTCTGGCGGCATTGAGGAGATGGGGTACAATAGTTTTTTGTACGATTTCTGTGGAATTGGACAGCAGTGGAGCAATAGGGCTTCAGGAGAGAAGGGGAGTTCTATTGAAGAAATTGCCACTGACCATTATGGACTTTTTTTCCAGTAGGAGGTAAGGTGAGGACAGGACCAAAAAATGTGCAGTAAATTTGCTTTGGGGGCGGTACACCTCCAACACGCGTCTGAAATCTCTGGAGCAAATTTGCTAAGAAGAGCAGGAGTTCTATACCAGAAGGTGAGGATTTTAAACCCTTGTTCTTGGGTTGATACATTGAGAGTGGACTTATGGGTCAGTAGGATGATGGATTCCCATTGCTCATCTGACAGGGGTTTCCCTACAGCCTCTTCCCATTTTGCCTGATAAGGGAGGGTGAGTGGCATGCCCATAGTGACCAACAAATCGTATAGTAGTGAAATGGTGTGTCTGTGAGGTTGCGCCTGAGGATTTAAAATTATTGAAGACCTGAGTTAAGTGGGGTATAATAATCTGGTGAAAGCATTTATAAAATTCGTTGGTATATCCGTCCGGACCCGGTGTTTTCCCCCGGGGGGAGGAATTGAATTTTTTTAAAAGTTCCTGATTATGTATATCCTTGTTTAGGGCCTTTAATTGGGAGGCTGACAATGAAGGGAGGCTAAGGGGGCCTAAAAATTTTTCTATGTTTAGTTGAATGGGTTGGGGTATTGTGGGGTCAGTATGCAGATTGTATAAATCCTGGTAATAATCGCTAAAGATATCCGCAATCTCTTTGGGATTGGAGGTTTTGGCTCCATTTTTAGGATTGGTGAGGGTTAGTGTTTGGCGAACACCTAGATGTTCGGGTTCGCGAACGTTCACCGAATATCGCCGCGATGTTCGGGTGTTCGCGCCGAACTCCGAACATAATGGAAGTCAATGGGGACCCGAACTTTCGTGCTTTGTAAAGCTTCCTTACATGCTACATACCCCAAATTAGCAGGGTATGTGCACCTTGGGAGTGGGTACAAGAGGAAAAAAAATATTTGAAAAAGAGCTTATAGTTTTTGAGAAAATAGATTGTAAAGTTTCAAAGGAAAAATTGTCTTTTAAATGTGGAAAATGTCATGTTTCTTTGCACAGGTAACATGCTTTTTGTCGCCATGCAGTCATAAATGTAATACAGAGAAGAGGTTCCAGGAAAAGGGACCGGTAACGCTAACCCAGCAGCAGCAGCACACGTGATGGAACAGGAGCAGGCGCAGGAGGAGAAGGCCATGCTTTTTGAGACACAACAACCCAGGCCTTGCATGAGGACAAGAAGCGTGCGGATAGCATGCTTTTTACCGCCATGCAGTCATAAATGTAATAAAGATAAGAGGTTCAATAAACAGGGAGCGGGCGTCAACGCTAACCCAGCAGCAGCAGACGTGATGGAACAGGAGGAGGCGCAGGAGGATAAGGCCACGCTTTCAGGTGCAACTCAGGCCTTGCATGAGGACAAAAAAATGTGTGCGCAAAGCAATGCAATGAGTAGTTTTCAGGACACAATGGGCTATTCGGAGGAGCTATTCCCACCCCCACAATCTTCTACCTGTGAAAGGTCAATGGAACAGCCACAAATGTTGTGCCCGGATTCACAACCTTTTTCTGTGGAAAATGCACCTCGCACTGAAATGCAAGGCGAGGCCGAGGATGAACATGACGTCAACAACTCAACATGACGCAAAATGGGGGCGGAACAGAAAGCTGCTTTCAATGTTTTGAAGGCCTTAATTGCCTCCGGTGGCCAGTTAGATGCATCATTCATCACACCCAAATCCCAGAGCAATGTGTGCAGGAATTTGAATCGCAGGAGGTGTACCGAGATCATCTGGACAAGTGACCAAGTGACCAAGTGACAAGTGACCAAGTGAAAAGTGACAAAGTGACCAGTGACAAAGTGACAAAGTGACAAAGTGACAAAATGACAAAGTGACAAGTGACAAGTGACAAAGTGACAAGTGCCAAAGTGACAAGTGACAAAGTGACAAAATGACAAAGTGACAAGTGACAAGTGACAAGTGACAAAGTGACAAGTGACAAAATGACAAAGTGACAAAGTGACCAGTGACAAAGTGACAACTGAGAGGTTGTTCTGGGGAGCTCCACTGCACTCAGTCGCATATGAGGAGAGGTCTCGTCGGGACTGCTGATCCTCCTCAGCTTGCTCAAAGCCTTGAGGGTTCCTGAAGATCCTCTGCTTGGAGTTCGCCGGGGTTCAGCTTGGTGTCGGGGTCGGCGGCGTCCTCCTCACTCCAACGTGGCAGATCTTCTGTTGAAGGGAAAAAAAAACATTGTTAAAAGTCCAGTACCGCTTCTGAAGGACTCACCAAGAGATGCAGGAGCGCTTTAATCTAGCGCACCATCGCTCGCTGGGTGATGTCCCTCCCTACGCGCTGGAATTCTACGCTGCACATGCTAGCACGCTTTTGCGCAGTGCCGAGGCGCATTCCAGCAGCTAGCTACCAAGCTTCTGTGGATCTGATTGGGCCACCATGTTGGATCTCTGCCAAGTCCTCCAAAATTTTGAGCAATCCACGTTGCGTGACTGAGCAGTGACAACTCTACAGTCAGCATTACAATACCACTGCTGTGTTTACTGAAGAAATCAATGTTGAAGATGGAAACCGCTGGCATGATGCAAGTGGGGGATTCTGAAGATGAAAACGATCAGCGTGATGATACCAACATCAGGCAACCTGCCTCAGGAAACGCTGGTCCCAGCTATGACAAAGAACAGGACGAGGAACAGCTGGAGTTGGAGCAGGAATTGGATGCCCCCACTGCCGAGGGACAGAGCGGTGCACGTTGGACTTCCACAATTTAGCGGGAATGGACAGCAGAAGAGGAAGAAAGTGATGCTGGTGACGAATATGGTGCATCACAACAATCACAACGCTCACAAGAACATGAAGACAGAGGAGTCTGGCAGGACTCTCTGGCACACATGGCTCAATTCATGCTAGACTGCATTGAACGCGGCCCGCGCATTATTCACTATTCATTATTATTCATTATTCTGGAATCTGGACAACACCAATTACTCGGTTTATACCCAGTTTATACAAACACAATGTTAAAAAACTGATTGAAGAAAGTGTCAGACAGGTCAAAAATGGAACAATTCCAGCAGGCCCTTGAGGATGGAGACTTTAGAGAGGAGATTGACATCCTCCTCCTTCTCTAGCCAGTTGTACGCCGACAGACTGACTTCAGCAAACCCAGGAGGACCAGGAGGGCAGCAAAGAACACAAGCTGCTGCTAGTGCCGAAAAGGGAATGGTATTGGCAGTGTCCTTGGAGTGGGAACATTTTCTGACACCCATGCAGCAGCCCACAGAACAGCAATCGGGCAGTTCCACGTCCTCCAACACCAATCGCCTGGAGAAGATGGTCAAGGTCCAGGACTACATGTCAGATGGCGTAGCTGTGTTGAACAATCCATCTGCAGACAGACGGTGAGTGTGACAGGCAGCACAGAAGGACCATGGTAACTCACTCATAGTACCACAGTTTGATAGTGCTGCCCAAAAAATTATATGGATCCGTGGACCCGGGCACTGCGGGCAGTACTGGGAAGTGGGAACGCAGATTTTAGTACCTAAACACACGATACAACATGTTTTCCGGGGTCGGACTCTGAGGCACATACAGATGGTCCCGATCATCATCCTCATCATACAACTCTTCTACTGAGTCTGACCCACCCACCACCTCTGCCACCCCAACATCCCCATGCACAGACCCCTCATCGTCCTCAACATTAACTTGGGATGCTGGCCTGAGCCAGACCTCCTCCTCCACATCAGGCCCCATCATCTCCTCAATGGCAGCCCTCATTAATCGCTCTGGCGACGGACCGATGGACACAACGTTCTCCTCCGGGGAGGGCTGCTGCTGACCACTGGCTGCTGGGGTGGATGTTATAGCTTGCGTGGGGCGTTGGCTGTTGCTGTTGTTGGGAGTGCTGCTCACAGCGGAGGTCTCTGAGGAACTCATGGTGAGCTCATATAGAGGTTGGCGGTGAGTGGAGTATTACTGATCCCAGCAATATACACACTGACTGGCAGAGTATGCAATGCTATATAGTCTGGCTGAGCGGTGTACACAGAGTGGCAGTACACACAATGCTATATAGTCTGGCTGAGCGGTGTACACAGAGTGGCAGTAAACAAAGCTATATAGTCTGGCTGAGCCGTGTACACAGAGTGGCAGTAAACAATGCTATATAGTCTGGCTGAGCGGTGTACACAGAGTGGCAGTACACACAATGCTATATAGTCTGGCTGAGCCGTGTACACAGAGTGGCAGTACACACAATGCTATATAGTCTGGCTGAGCGGTGTACACAGAGTGGCAGTACACACAATGCTATATAGTCTGGCTGAGCCGTGTACACAGAGTGGCAGTAAACAATGCTATATAGTCTGGCTGAGCGGTGTACACAGAGTGGCAGTACACACAATGCTATATAGTCTGGCTGAGCCGTGTACACAGAGTGGCAGTACACACAATGCTATATAGTCTGGCTGAGCGGTGTACACAGAGTGGCAGTAAACACAATGCTATATATAGCGTGGCTGAGCGAGGTACACAGTGGCAGTACACACAATGCTATATAGTCTGGCTGAGCAGTGTACACAGAGTGGCAGTAAACACAATGCTATATATAGTGTGGCTGAGCGAGGTACACAGTGGCAGTAAACAATGCTATATATAGTGTGGCTGAGCGAGCGGTGTACTACTGTTCCCAGCAGCGACACACAATGACTGGGGGGAACCCTGGCTAGCGTGGCTGGAGAGCGAGCTACCCTGCCTGCCTACCCAAAGCTAAACCCACAGACAAATGGCGGAGATATGACGTGGTTCGAGTATTTATTTACCCGAACCACGTGACCGTTCGGCCAATCAGAGCGCGTTCGGGTCCGAACCACGTGACCCGTTCGGCCAATCACAGCGCTAGCCGAACGTTCGGGGAACGTTCGGCCATGCGCTCTTAGTTCGGCCATGCGGCCGAACGGTTTGGCCGAACACCTAATGGTGTTCGGCCGAACTCGAACATCACCCAAATAGGGTGATGTTCTGCAGAACCCGAACAGTGGCGAACACTGTTCGCCCAACACTAGTGAGGGTCTGGATTTTAGATTTGGTTTGTTTCCCTTTTATTTTTTTGGCTAGAAAGGAGCTAGCTTTATTGTGCTATGAGTAGTATGTTAGTTTAGCTTTTTGAAGGTCATGCTCATATTGTTGGAGGAGTAATAGTCTAAGTTTGTGACGTAGGGAATAGAGGTCCTTCTCTTGAGCTACAGATAAGGATTTTTTGTGGGTTTGTTCTAATACGGTTATTTTTTGGAGTAAGTCTGAGACTTCAGAGTTAAAAATTTTTTTGTTTCTAGAGCCTAATTTTATGAGTAAACCTCTGATGTAAGCTTTATATGTTCACCATAATAAAGGGCTGCTGGTTTCCGACCTCATATTGAGACGGAAAAACTCGTCACTTTGTTCTCTTATGAGTTTCTGATTCTGCTCATCTAAGATGAGGGAATTGTTTAGTTTCCAGGATCATTGGTTAGGGATAGGTATGTTAGTCTGCAGGCAGATTTGAATGGGAGAGTGGTCCAACCTGGTGATATTACCTATAGTCGCTTTTTAAACCCTTTGGAGTGTGACTCCATCTGTAAGGAAAAAGTCTATTCGGGCATAGAGTTGTGAACTTTGGAAAAAAAGGTGGTCTTTTTCAGGGCGATGGAGGATCCTCCATGGGTCGTATAGTCCTTCTGCTGATAAGGTCTTGTGAAGAGAAGGGGTCCTCCTAAAGGGACCTTTGGAAGAGTCCAGATCGTTTATTATGCAAGCGTTGAAGTCCCCACCGTATAATGTTGTACCCACTTTGACCCTATTGGTCACTTTAATTAGATGATTTAGAAATTTTAGTTGGCCAGAGTTAGGGGCATACAGATTTACCAGAGTGTATTTTTTCCCCTTTATGGAGCAAATCAGGATGCAGTATCTTCCCTGTGTGTCTTGGATTTCTTTATGAACTTCTATGTCCACCCTTCTGTGTACTGCTATCATTACCCCTCTTTTCTTTTTCAAGAATGAGCTGAAGAATGTATGTGGGTAATCCAGGTGATGACAAAGATGCTGATACTTAGGGGTCAGGTGTGTCTCCTGCGCAAAGAGAATGTCCGCGTTGGCCTGCCTAGCCTCTCTCCAGAACAAAGCGCGTTTAAAGAGGGTGTTTAACCCTTTAGTGTTCAAAGATGAGATATTAAGTTCCATTGAAAGCCAATTTGGGGTAGCTGCTAGTGAGTAAGTTGCTTAGACATTCTTGGAGGAAAACATTAAATTCCAGTTGGTGAGTTACAAGGGAAAGAGTAGTAATCTGTGGGAACAACGAGCATAGAACTTTCAAAAACCTTGGGCAGTGTAGGTAGGATACCAGTAGGGAGGCCACTTGCCTCAAACTACCGACATCATGTGGGGGATCTCGAAAGCCATGTGGGTAGAGAAATAAGATCCACATGAGCCTTTCGAAAAGAGAACGGCCATTGGGGTGATGGAGGCTTAGAGGCATGAAGGTCTAGAAACATGAACCTCCGTGTGCTCCTTTAGTTGAATGTTTTCCCCTCGGAGTGCGATCTACCAGCTTGGCGGTGAGGTTTGGCGTCAGTATCTCTTGTGGTATAGGTATTTTTAGTTTTGCTAATGCTTCTTTCCCTTCTTCTAGGGAGGTTAAGATTAGCCTTTGGTTACCATTTGTTACAAGCAATTTTGTGGGAAAGGCCCGTTTGTATAGTATACCTTGCTGACGAAGGGTTTTGGTAACTGGCACCAGTGATCTACGCTTTTGCAGGGTATGTTGGGAGAGATCAGTGTATAGGTGGATATGGCTGAAGGGGTCAGGTAATGAGCCATTTTCTTTTACGGCCTGTAAGAGCTTCTCTTTTGTTTGGAAGAAGAGGAAGCATGCAATTACGTCTCTTGGGACTGATTCTGCCAAAAACTTCAGTTTTGGGAGTCTGTGCACCCGCTCGATTGTGATCTCTATTTCGGGTATGGAGGGTATGGTTGCTTTAACCAGTGTTTTCAGGTAGTTTTCTAAGTCACTCACTTGATCGCTACCCAAGCCTCCAACCCACGTCGTCTTTTTGCCACCTTCAATGCCCTACTTAACCCCACACCTCCCCCCCCAACCTCCACCCTCTCAGCCACTGACCTATCAAACTACTTTATCAACAAAATTACAACAATCCGGAGGGATATTTCTCTCCTCCACTCTATCGCCTCCGCCTCCCCACCACATCCGACTCCTGCCTCTTTCTCCTCCCTTACCTCCTTCAATCCTGTCACGGTGGAGGAAGTCAACCAGCTGCTGGCAACTTCACCTGCCACTTCCTGCCCCCTAGATCCGGTCCCATCTGATTCTCTGCGCCCACATTTTTCTGATCTGGCCCCTGTCCTCACCCATCTGTTCAACCTCTCCTTCTCCACCGGCATCTTCCCCTCCATATTCAAACAGGCCACTGTGCTTCCCCTGCTAAAGAAATCTTCACTTGACCCTGCTCTGCCATCCAACTACCGCCCAATCTCTCTCCTCCCTTTTGCCTCAAAAATTCTTGAACGCCTGGCCCAACAACGCCTGACCAACTTCCTTAACTCCAACTCCCTTCTCGATCCCCTGCAGTCTGGTTTTCGCACAGCCCATTCTACAGAAACAGCCCTCACCAAAGTGGTAAACGACCTTGCCCTTGCTAAAGCCGAAGGTAAATACTCCATCCTGCTCCTCCTGGACCTCTCCTCGGCATTTGACACTGTCGACCACTCCCTCCTCCTCCACTCCCTGCAGCTAATGGGCATTCAGGACCTAGCCTTAGCCTGGATCTCCTCCTACCTCTCCAACCGCTCCTTCACAACATTTTTCAATGGCTCCTCATCCGCTCCTACACCCCTCTCAGTTGGTGTTCCTCAAGGTTCCGTCCTAGGACCACTCCTGTTCTCACTCTATACTGCCTCAATTGGTAAAATCATCTCCTCCATGGGTTTCAATTATCACCTGTATGCCGACGACACCCAGATATATCTCCACACCCCAGATCTCTCCTCCTCTACCATGGACAAAGTCTCTGCCTGCCTCACATCCATTTCCTCCTGGATGGCTGCCAGGTACCTGAAGCTTAATTTGGACAAGACTGAGCTTCTAATATTCCCACCCCGCACAGCTGCACCCCTCCCAGATCTGCACGTCACTATTGAAAATACTACTATCCACCCTACCTCCCAAGCCCGCTGTCTAGGCGTTACTCTGGACTCTGAACTTTCCTTTACAGCCCACATCCAAGGTATTGTCAGATCCTGCAACTTCCACCTCCGCAACATCTCCAAGATCCGCTCCTACCTGTCACTTGACACCACTAAACTCCTTATCCATGCCCTTGTCATCTCCCGCCTAGACTACTGCAATTCTCTTTTATCTGGCCTCCCCTCTAACCGTACTGACCCACTTAAATTGGTAATGAATGCGGCAGCCAGACTGATACATTCTTCTCACCGCAGTGCCTCTACAACTCCGCTCTGTAAAGCACTACACTGGCTCCCCATCAGCTTTAGGATCAATTTCAAAATCCTGTGCTTGGCCTACAAATCAGTGCACAAGACCTGCCCGACCTACATCTCTGATCTGGTCCACAGGCACATACCAGCCCGCCCCCTCCGATCCTCCAATGACCTGCGCCTAGTCGCACCACGCATAACTCAGTCACACGCACGATTGCAGGACTTCACCAGGGCTGCCCCTACTCTCTGGAACTCTCTCCCACCAGCCGTCAGACTCGCCCCCACCTTTAATACCTTCAAACAAGCTCTCAAGACTCACCTCTTCACGCTCGCATACCCCCCTACACCAGTATCATAATATGTTCTGTTAGACCCCCTCTCAAAAGACGCACCTATTGTCTCCACCCCACCCTTTAGATTGTAAGCCTCTGGCAGGGCCATCCTCCCTAATGTATCCATCTTGATTATGCAATCTTACTCACAACCACCCTTCTTGTAGACTCGAACAGTCTCTATCTTGACCTATGACACTGTATTGTTATCAAATCATTTGCATGATCTTGTTTTGTTGTGAGTTTCCGTATGTTCTACCTGTATGTTAACCCATTTATCTATTGTGCAGCGCTGCGTAATATGTTGGCGCTTTATAAATACAATAAATAATAATAATAAGTCCTGTTGGGCTAGCTTCTCGTTTATGCCTCTAAACTTTAAATTATTTCTTCTATTTCGGTCTTCTGCGTCTGCCGCCTTGTTTTTTAACCAAGTTATCTCGTCAGTGTAGGAGTCCGTGAGGTCCACCATCTTATTGTGTTCAGATGATAGCTCAGCTAATCTATCTTCATTACTGGAAACCATTTCGCCTAATTCGTCTGTGGCCCGCTGCAGAGATGTGGTGATGTTATGGATCTGTGCCGCCATAGATTTCTGAAAGGACAGCAAAATGTCTTTGATGAAGGCCTGTGATACCTCCTGAGAGGATATGGGGAAGTGCTCTATGCCCATGTGTTCGGGTGAGTGTAAATTTAGCCCCTGGCTGGTGTTCAGGCCTACCTTGTCCGGAGCTTCCTGTAGCTTGGAGCGGGACTTGGCCGGGCTCCAGGTAGAGGGGGAGTCCTCCTAAGATGAGGTATCGCTTTCCGATCCAATTTGCTGCAGATCTTTTGCTTGCGGAGAGGTAGAGCTGTTTGCTGGGTCTGAGTGCGTGGGCGCTGCCTCGGCGCCATCTTGGGTAGCGCGTTTTTGTCTGGCTGACCGAGCTGTAAAGAAATCCGTGAGTTTCCGCGGTTTGGCGTCACCCTTCTTTCTTTTCTTGTTGAGCTCCAGCTCCATCGCTAGTTCCTCTCTGTTGTCTGTCATTTTTAAGTGTCACTGCTTTAGCTGTCGCTGTAGGGAGAACACGGAGAGAGCAGCCTCTTTACACGTCCATTCACCACACCGGCTGGCCACGCCCCCCTGGCAGAAGTCTCCGGCCTCTGGCGCGCTGCTCCCGGGACCACCTTCCTCCTCCTGCCTAAACCTTAAATTCTGACTATTCAAATTCAATTCTAAGCCTCTGACCTAAGGAAGAAGAAGAATCATATTCTCTGCCTTTTGGCAAAGATCTGTGTCATTTATTTAGTCTGTATTTCTCTTGGCTATAAGAAACAGAGAACAGGGGAAAAAAAAAAAGCTTTATTTTGCATTGGCTGCGTGCGGCGTGCTTACTTTACCTGCGCTGCGCAGTTGCTGCGGCAATACTCCATGACCGGACTACTTTTCTTCATGGTTTCACTTTGTCCCCTGCAGGAAAAGCAGCAGCAGCAGCACCTCCCCCATGGAGAGCTGCCAGCGGATTGGCAGGCAGAGCCCTGGCTGCAGCTGCTTATATAGCCTGTGCCCAGGCCATTGTGACATCATCAGTTGACTTCCTGCTGTGACCCCCTACATCCCAGCACAGGTTCCTCCATCAGTGGTGGAGGACGTGTCTTTCTGAGCTCCTGGAGTTCCAGAGGGGGTCCCATCAGGCTTGTTTCCAGTCTGACTTGGAGGCTTCTTTCCTGGGCCTTTGCCGGGCAGGGGCTTTCCTACGCTAACTGACCGCTCCAGGCACAGAGCGATCAGCTTATACCCCCCCTACCTCTACCACTTACCAGGGGGATGATGGTGGCTCCTCTCCGGATGGTTCGGTGGCCGACAACGTCCTTGTTTGGCTGCGTGCTGTTGAAAATTGCGAAGAGACACTTAAGCAATTAAAATGGAGCTTTGCTAAAGCCAAACACAAATATGGAGTAAATTGGAAGCCCGAGTACCTCCACACCAACGAGGAGCTAGCCAGGCTGAGAAAGGGGATCCGAGCCCAGAAGGCGAAGCTTGCTGAGCTAGAAAAGGTTGGAGGGCCCTTTGCTGAGCAGCTTTGGCACAGGAAGCGTTTTAAAAAGATGCTTCAGCCAGAAACTGATATAGACAGTAAAGATGTGGAAGATGAGGAGTGTATGATTCTGGGGGAAGAAAGTACCCCCCATTATGCTCCCACGTGGGTGAAGCCGGAGGATTCCCAAGGCACCTCTACTCAGACTCCAATTCCTCTGGGACAAACTGAGGTGGCAGAGGGTGCCTGAGGGAGTGGAGGAGAAGACCTACTAAACACCATCAGGATGCTGGAAGGTGAGGGGGTGCCAGTAGAGTCAGTATCCGACTCTGTGGTGGGTGCCTGGGGGAGTGTTGATGGTGCCTGTGCTGCTGCTCCTGCTGCTGGGGGTCCCAGCAGCATGCCTGCTGTGGGGGCCTTTGGTGATGGTGGGAGTGGGGGTGTGGGTGCTGTCGGCACTCAGACTGTAATGGCAGTGCCCATCTCTGGCTTGTCTGGAGAGAGGGGGACTAGCGGGGCTGTATTGGCCCCCCGGGTGCCCGCACAAAGTTGCCCCTCGATGGAGTGCTGGGTGGTGCTGAGGGACCCTTACCTGGGGCCTTGGTGGTGCTTGGTACGAGATTGGGGGGTGACAAGTGCACCCAGAGTCCTGGGGAAAGCCTGCCATTGCGAGGCTGTGAGGAGCAAAATGGCGCCGGTGCCAGAGTTAACATGAAGGAGACGCCAGTGAAATTTCCGCCCAGCCGAGCGGAAGTGGTGGGTTCTTCTGATCTGAAGGGTGATGGAGATGAAGCTGGAGGTGCACATGCACAGGAGGATGCCCAGAGTTGCGGGGAGGATATGCCATTGCGGCGTAATGAAGTGCAAGTTGGCGCCCGCGCTAGTTCTGGTGTAGTGGAGACGCTGGAGAGACTTCCACCTAGCGGGGCGGAAGTTACCTGTGTGCACATCACGAACATGTCCATTACGGAAGGTGGAGGAGATACAGCCAGTGGCGCGCATGCGCCGAGTAGACCAAAGCAGATTCAGAAAAGGGACATGGAAACCAGCGCAAACCAGCGTGGGGAGGGTCCTGGGGTGGAGGTTGAGGGATCCCAGCTGGAAGGAGGAGATATGCAGATGGGAGAAGTCCTGGGACTTAGCACGGTAAAGGAAAGCAGTGAAAACTCTACGGAAATAGAACAATTGGCCCAGGAATTCTGCCCTGAGGCAGAATCCACAGGAGACACTTCTGGTGATGTTAACCAGGGACCTCTGGTGGATGGCAGTGGAACTGTTCGCTTCAAGGATGGTGAGAACAGCTTTTCTTTACTTCCTAGGAAGAAAAAGGGAAAGAAAGGGAAAAATAAAGTTAGTAAGGCGGTAAAGCTGGCACTTGGAGGCAGGAGTGATGCCGCCAGCCAGTTAGTAGTCGAAGAAACTGACTTATCCTCAATGGAGGATAGGGATGCTCGGTAAATTCCGTGGAATTGTTAATTCCGTGATTCCGGCCGGAATTAGGTCAATTCCAATTCCGGATTTTCTCTCTCTCTCTCTCTCTCTCTCTCTCTCTCCCCCTCCTCCTTCTCCTCCTCCTCCTCCCTGTCCGTTCGTCCGTATCATCCTGTAGGGAATTGCAGTTTTTCAAAACAGCTTATATACTTTAGCCAGGATTTGAACCCAGGTCTCAGTGTGTAGTAGGTATCTGTCTTACCCCCTAGACCACCAACCACACTACATGCTAAAGCTGGCCTAGCATGTACCTCTGTGTAGAGGCGCTTAATTTGAATCCTTGTGCAGATTGTTTGATACTCCCTCCCTATATTGCCTGATGAAGCGGGGTTGAACCTGCGAAACGCATTGCATTTCTTTTTGGAGTTCCTAATAAATGTGTTTGACTGTCTGAATCGCAGTCGTTGTCGTGTCTGCTTGAGGGAGGTAAGACCACCACTTCCTCCTTCAATTTTGCCATTTAAGTTGGTTTTTAAGCTCATTTAATCTAATCTTATACTTTTGGCGCTGCTGTTCATTGTATACAATTTTGAGTCCACCCTTGGTGGAGGGTTGCTACCCTTTCTTCCTGTCTACAGAGAGCGACTTCTTAATCCTGAGTGGGGTCAGGACAATCTCCCCACCTGCCTTTACAGTGGTTGCCTGCTGGTGACCCTGACTTGTGAGTATCTAGCAATACAAACTTATTGCCACCTTGTCCAGTACGAATTACACTATTGGGGCTCTTGGTGTTCCCTGTTTTTATCTTGGACTACTATGCCTGAGGATCTCAGGATGGCCATGCTGGAGCGTATGGATGAGGAGGATCAGGCTGTCTCTGTGTCCACTCCTGTTGTTTCTGTCCAGTCTGTTCCAGCACCTAGTGTTTCTGTGTCTTGTGACATCTCGTCTTCTGTGGTCCCTCCCCCTGGTTTTTGTCAGACCAGCATGGCCCCTGAGGGGCAGTCTGGGCGCAGGTTGTCACCTTGCATCCGGGATGCTGCTCATGGGGGGAGAGACTCTTCTACCAAACCACAGTGAGCTAGGCCCCAACTAGGTCACAAAAGGGACATGGAAAAGGGGATGGTCCTGGACCATCCTCCTCTGCACCCCCCAAAAATCTCCCATCCCCGTTCCCTACCACTTTGATCCTCCTCCCTCCCCCCTCTCTCTTCCTGCCCTCCCTCCTACTGCACTTCCTCTTCCTGCACTTCCTCTTCCTGCCCTCCCTCCTCCTGCCCTCCCTCCCCTTCCTCCCCCCCTGACCTCCCCACTAGCCTCCCTCCTCCCCCTGTCATTGATCCTGATGCTCAATCTTCCCTTCCTGCTGAGTCAGTTCCTCTCCCCTCTTCTCCTCCATCTATGGTGCGGCCCCCTGGTTTCACAGGTGTTTTTCTGCCACGGGGTAGGGAGCACCTGACGGCGGAGGAAAGGAGGTATTTGGAGGAGAGACTCCGGAACAGGAAGAAGAGGAAGGGGGGCAAGACAAAAAGACCTTCTTCTCTGGAGAAGAGAGAAGCAAAACGAGAACAACTTGTTGTAAAAAGGGTTAAGGATTTGTAAAAGGGGTTAGGATTTCAAATAGGTATGAGGTCCTGGCCTCTGGTCCCCTCTCATCCGAAGAGGAGGACATGGATTTAAGAGGGGCAGATGCTGTATTTGGAGGATGAATTCGTCCCTGCTACTGGAAGATGAGGTGAGACAATCCTTTGAGGAGTTTTTTCAAGCACAGGTTTCCATCCTGGACTGCTTTAGCAATAGGTCTGAGTGGTGAGAAGAGGTCAAAAAACGTGTTGCCAGATTTTTTAAGGGTCTAGCGTTCCGTAGAAGTGTTGATAGAAATCTTGCTTACCAACACCTAAGGGAGAAGTTGAACATACTCGTTTCTGAGGGCGGAGATCTGAGGGAGATCTCTGAGGTCAAACTTCGCCTCAAGCAGCAGCAGTCTGACCGGCTAGCTTCTTTGACTCTGGAAAGGGATCATGGTAAATACCACTCGCCTGATCCTTACCAGAGTTTCAAACAAAGTTCAGCGCTTAAGACGGTCCATGGTCTCAGGGATGGTTCGGGGTCACTGGCAAAGTCCAGGTCGGAGATCCTAGCCGTTGCTAGAGAGTTTTACGCTGATCTGCTTGGGGAGAAGCCACTTGACCAGGCGAGGATGGAAGACTTCTTGGCCTCTATACCAGGTCTGGGAGATGTGGTTGTTTGTGCCATAGACTTGACAACTGAGATCACTGTCGATGAAGTAACGAGAGCCATTGGTGGTCTCGCGCCCAAAAAGACTCCAGGGCCAGATGGGCTGACGGCCAAATTTTATAAGGCTTTCACGTCTATCTTGGTCCCTCAATTGGCCGGTGCATTCAATGACTGTCTCGCTGAGGGCCAGTTACCGCCCTCCATGAGGCAATCTGAAGTGATCTTGTCGTCAAAAGGGCGTGACCCTGAGATGACTGAGAACTGGCGTCTCAACAGCCTTCTCAACGTCGACAGGAAGATCCTGGAAAAAGATTTTGTTCTGGCGATTGTCCCAGGTAACAGATGTTCTTTCCCACCATCAGCACTGTGCCGTTTCAGGCAGGAGTACGCTCTCAGCACTGTTAGCTGTAGAGATGTCACCGGCGAACAGTTCCAGGCGAACTTCGGTGGTTCGCGTTCGCCTACCAAAGGCGAACTTTCCCGGAAGTTCGATTCGCCCCATAATGCTCTATTGAGCAAAACTTTGACCCTCTACATCACAGTCAGCAGACACAATGTTGCCAAACACACTGCTCTCAATGCTGGAGGCCCACCCCCCTCCCTCCTCCAAGCAACGTCCTTATACCATTTGACTCACTTGTCCGCCTACACTAATTAGTTAAGGGACAGCTGCTACACACTCTGCTAGGAAGATTTTAATTAGCCTCTTGTGGGTCACTCCTCCCTCCACCCTCCTCCCTATTTCCTCCTCCCTCCTACCGGAGGGAGGAGGGTCTCATCTGACAGGGAATTCCAGTATTTCAAAAACCAGCTTACATACCGTGATGGATTTGAACCCAGGTCTCAGTGTATGGTAGGTAACTAACATATCCATTATACCACCAACACTAGTAGCTGAAAGTAGCCTAGCATGTACCATTTGTGCTCAATACAAGAGAAAAATTAGACAAGACAAATAACATTTATATCACACTGTCACAAGAGCCCTTGTGGCTGACCGCACTTAGCCTTCTAAACGATGCCAGCGCACAGATCGTGCGAACTCTGGTCGCAGTCAATGCGCAGGAACCGTTAAGAATTAGCCGCAGACAGCTCAGAAGGGAGCCTGTGAGACACGGGTGATTACAACGTCACCCACTGGTTCAGAGTAAACTGCCACCACCGCGGTTACTATGGGACCGTGGGGCCCACTAACTGACTGACTAATCCTGCGAATAAAACGGTTAAACACACGATATTCTGTCTAGCCAACAACAAACAAACAGTAGCGTATCTTCAGAGACCCGGGATCAGTTCTGTGTGTGCTGATAAGCAGGGTAGCGGAAAGTGAATGACTTGGAGAAAGTCGTTTATTCACGCAATATAAATAATTAATATATACAGACAATTATGAAAATCAACAATTATGAAAACAGTAATAGCCAGTATGAAAAATAAAAGAAGGGAGAAAAATACTTAGTTCCTGGAAAGATGTCCTTATTGTGGGAAGAATCATAAAGTCCTTGGTTTCAAAGTCCAGAGTTCAGAGTTCAGACCAGGTGGATGCCAGCATATCCTCAAGCTGGCATCTGATGAGTGCAAGATGGTTCAGAGTGGAGGACCCTGAGTTTGGGTCCTCAGCCATTCTTATGCCCCTGCTTCAGTAGGAGGGAGTGAGGGCGGGGAGCTATACACCTCCTTCAAAGATGAGATGAGCCCTCCTCTTGTACTGGGGCTAGAAATCATATCTACCCATATATGGGCTCTATCTCACAGAACCGTACAGGTCAGGGCAGATTTACTAATATTTTCAGATCTGCCTCGATGTACCCAGCAGTCTGATACCAAACATGAGGGGTGGGACCCCTGTGGTACCATTAGGGCACTGTTGGACTGCCTAACGGGCAGTCTTTACCTCAGAAGGTTCTGAAATGTTCTCAGAACCAACGCCAGGCAGGGCCCTACCTGCTCTGTTAGTTTGGAGGGTCTGCCAGCCTGGCAACACAGAAAATATGATACATATAGCAAGTTATGGAATATGAGAGACCCCTGGGATTTATACCAGGTCATTCCCAGGCAAAGGTTCTTTGAAGTTGGCAGCAGCAAGCCACATGTCGGCTCCCTGCTGGGAAAAGGAGTCGGAGTGTCTGAGTTTCCTCACTCTAAATTGGTTCTGTCATGGTGTTTGTCACCTTATACCTGATGGATGGGCCATCAGCACAGCTTGAAGCCAGGGACTCTCTGGGCCCAGGCTCATTAGCATATCAAAAGAGCCATCCTGCAGTTAAGGTGATGCTATTCCTCTGCTAAGAAAGGACTGCAGACCTCCTACATAATAAATCCAGATTCTATCGATTTGAAGCGCAATCGACGCAGAGAATCGAGTGCGATCGCTTTTCTTCACGGGCGGTTACAGGACGCGCCTGCGGCCCCGCAACCGTCCGTGACACACACTTTTCTCCTGGCAGACTCAAAGCACCAGAGCTGTAGCCACTAGGGCACACTCTATAGGCAGTAGCAGTGTTAGGAAGACTTTCCTAAGGTCTCCTACTGAATAGGTGCTGGCTTACTGAACAGACAGAAACGAGATTTGAACTCTGGTCTCCTGTGTCAGAGACAGAGCCCTTAACCATTACACCATCCAGCCACTGCTTACAGATATGTAGCCAGACATGGCCTTGTCTTTTGTGTTCAACAGTTGTCAAGAGAAAAATGAGACAAGATAGCAGTGTTAGGAAGACTTGCCTAAGGTCTCCTACTGAATAGGTGCTGGCTTACTGAACAGACAGAGCTGAGATTTGAACTCTGGTCTCCTGTGTCTTTTGTGTTCAACAGTTGTCCAAAGAGAACCCCAGATAGCCAGGTAGATTCATCTCTCTCTCTCTCTCTCTCTCTCTCTCTCTCTTACCAACACTACATGCTGAAGCCAGCCTAGCATGTACCATTTATGCTCAAAATACAATTCCGCGGAAAGCGGTGACCATCCCTACTAGAGAGAGAGAGAGAGAGAGAGAGAGAGAGAGAGAGGGAGAGGGAGAGGGAGAGAGGGAGAGGGATATGAATCTACCTGGCTATCTGATGTTCTCTTTGGACAACTGTTGAACACAAAAGACAAGGCCATGTCTGGCTACATATCCGTAAGCAGTGGCTGCATGGTATAATGGTTAAGGGCTCTGCCTCTGACACAGGAGACCAGGGTTTGAACCTAGTCTCTGTCTGTTCAGTAAGCCAGCACCTATTCAGTAGGAGACCTTAGGCAAGTCTTCCTAACACTGCTATCTTGTCTAATTTTTCTCTTGACTAGGGATGGGACGAATCCATAATTTCTTCGAATCCGAATTCGGATCCGAATCTAAAAAGGTTCTCGAATATCTCGAACCTTTCGAATCCCGAATCTAACGAATCCTGCACATAAGAATTGTGCGAACCATGGTATAGTTGCCCGCAGTATAGGTACCCAGGCATAGGTAGCGAGGTAAAGGTGCCTTCAGTATAGCTAGCTAGGTATGGGTGCCTTCAATATAGGTAGCTTTCAGTACAGGTAGCAAGGTATAGGGGCCTTCAGTATAGGTAGCAAGGTATAGGGGCCCTAAGTATAGGTAGCAGGGTGTATGGGCCTTCAGTATAGGTAGCAGGGTATATGGGCCTTCAGTATAGGTAGCAGGGTATATGGGCCTTCAGTATAGGTAGCAGGGTATATGGGCCTTCAGTATAGGTAGCAGGGTATATGGGCCTTCAGTATAGGTAGCAGGGTATATGGGCCTTCAGTATAGGCAGCAGGGTATATGGGCCTTCAGTAAAGGTAGCAGGGTATATGGGCCTTCAGTAAAGGTAGCAGGGTATATGGGCCTTCAGTATAGGTAGCAGGTTATATGGGCCTTCAGTAAAGGTAGCAGGGTATATGGGCCTTCAGTATAGGTAGCAGGGTATATGGGCCTTCAGTATAGGTAGCAGGGTATATGGGCCTTCAGTAAAGGTAGCAGGGTATATGGGCCTTCAGTATAGGTAGCAGGGTATATGGGCCTTCAGTATTGGTAATTAACTAGGTATAGGGGCCTTCAGTATAGGTAGGTAGGTAAAGGGACCTTCAGTATAGGTATATAGGGTATAGGGCCTTAAGTATAGGTAGGTATGTAGGTAGGTATAGGGGCCTTTAGGTAGGTAGGTATAGGGGCCTTTAGGTAGGTAGGTATAGGGGCCTTTAGGTAGGTAGTGTGGAAAGAATTTTATAATTAATCTGTTAATCTTTATGTATATCCTGTATATCCTCATGTGGCTATAAGGACCACATGCACAAGATTAGATTATTGTGTTAGAGTGACACTTTAAGTAAAAGGATTATTGTTAACCAAGGAGTTATCACGATATCACTGAATATATGTTATATATGTTTTGAACCATTCACTGTGCACAGCTTTCTATATTCTTTCACAGTAAAAGACCAGAACAACCTTCAAACCTCCCCCCAGTGTCATTCTGTGCCAAGCACGGGGCAGCGAGTTGGAAAGAACAGCCTAAAACCAGTTCTCTGAAAGTGTGGGTGATTTTGAAGGACATGAGACAAGGAACTGATGTCAGAGGATTTCTTCTTCCTGTTGACTTTCATTTAGTCATGAGGGACACAGAAGAAGAAAAAGACCCACCCAAAAGGAGGAACTGGACACGCTGATTGGACTTTTAACAGAAAGAACTGCCCAAAAGGAGGAATATTTTATTATATTCATTAGGTTTAAAAACCTCTGCGCACAGGAAGAATTTGCTTTTCTCTGGCGTAGCAGGATCTGTGTAGCTGCAAATCCATACATAAATGCTGGCTGAGAGAAACGCCCTTGTACAAGTGAAATAAAGATTTCTAAGGTTTTGGCAACTGAACGAAGAGTGTCTCATGAGTAATATTGTTTACTTTTAACATCAGGTAAAGGGACCTTCAGTATAGGTAGCAGGGTATAGGGCCTTAAGTATAGGTAGGTATGTAGGTAGGTATAGGGGCCTTTAGGTAGGTAGGTATAGGGGCCTTTAGGTAGGTAGGTGTAGGGGCCTTTAGGTAGGTAGGTAAAGGGACCTTCAGTATAGGTAGGTATGCAGGTAGGTAGGTATAGGGGCCTTTAGGTAGGTGGGTAGGTAGGTGTAGGGGCCTGTAGGTAGGTAGGTATAGGGGCCTTTAGGTAGGTAGGTAGGTATAGGGGCCTTTAGGTAGGTGGGTAGGTAGGTGTAGGGGCCTGTAGGTAGGTAGATGTAGGGGCCTTTAGGTAGGTAGGTGTAGGGGCCTTTAGGTAGGTGGGTAGGTAGGTGTAGGGGCCTGTAGGTAGGTAGGTATAGGGGCCTTTAGGTAGGTAGGTGTAGGGGCCTTTAGGTAGGTGGGTAGGTAGGTGTAGGGGCCTTTAGGTAGGTAGGTAGGTAGGTAGGTATAGAGGCCTTTAGGTAGGTAGGTATAGGGGCCTTTACGTAGGTAGGTAGGTAGGGGGGCCTGTAGGTAGGTAGATGGGTGGGTAGGTATAGGGGCCTTTAGGTAGGTAGGTAGGTGGGTAGGTAGGTATAGGGGCCTGTAGGTGGGTAGGTAGGTATAGGGGCCTGTAGGTAGGTATACGGGCCTTTAGGTAGGTAGGTATAGGGGCCTGTAGGTAGGTAGATGGGTAGGTAGGTATACGGGCCTTTAGGTAGGTAGGTATAAGGGCCTTTAGGTAGGTAGGTAGGTAGGTAGGTATAGGGGCCTGTAGGTGGGTAGGTAGGTAGGTAGGTATAGGGGCCTGTAGGTGGGTAGGTAGGTATAGGGGCCTTCCCCATGCCTCCTCCGCTCACCCCCCTCCCCCCCCCGTGCCTCCTCCGTCCCCCCCCGTGCCTCCTCCGCTCACCCCTGCATGAGTATTTACTCACCTTTCCGTGGAGCGCAGAGCGGCAGACCTCTTCGATACTTCCCTGTTCCCTCTAGTGGCCGGACCGGCTCTTACTGATGACATCATTGTAAGAGCCGGTCACTAGGGGGAACCAGGAAGTCGGCGAGAGGTCTGCCGCTCTGTGCGCTCCGCTCAGGTGAGTTGATGCTGGCGAACGGAGGAGGCGCGGGGGGGTCGGAGAAGGTCGGGGGAGGACGAGTGCGGGCGGGGGGAGCGGCGTATGCGGCGATGCAGCGTCGGGATTCGGCGGATTCGGAAAGTGAAAAATGGCGTCGGGATTCGAATCCACGAATCTCGAATATTTCCCAATATTCAAGGGATTCGTGGATTCGCCGGATTCGTCGGCCCACCCCTACTCTTGACAACTGTTGAACACGAAAGACAAGGCCATGTCTGGCTACATATCCGTAAGCAGTGGCTGCATGGTGTAATGGTTGAGGGCTCTGCCTCTGACACAGGAGACCAGAGTTCAAATCTCGTTTCTGTCTGTTCAGTAAGCCAGCACCTATTCAGTAGGAGACCTTAGGCAAGTCTTCCTAACACTGCAATCTTGTCTCATTTTTCTCTTGACAACTGTTGAACACAAAAGAGAAGGCCAGGTCTGGCTACATATCTGTAAGCAGTGGCTGCATGGTGTCATGGTTAAGGGCTCTGCCTCTGACACAGGAGACCAGGGTTTGAATCTCATCGCTGTCTGTTCAGTAAGCCAGCACCTATTCAGTAGGAGACCTTAGGCAAGTCTTCCTAACACTGCTACTGCCTATAGAGTGTGCCCTAGTGGCTGCAGCTCTGGTGCTTTGAGTCTGCCAGGAGAAAAGTGTGATATAAATGTTATTTGTCTTGTCTAATTTTTCTCTTGCATTGAGCATAAATTGTACATGCTAGGCTACTTTCAGCTAGTAGTGTTGGTGGTATATAGTGTTGGGCGAACACCTGGATGTTCGGGTTCGCGAACGTTCGCCGAACATGGCCGCGATGTTCGGGTGTTCGCGCCGAACTCCGAACATAATGGAAGTCAATGGGGACCCGAACTTTCGTGCTTTGTAAAGCTTCCTTACATGCTACATACCCCAAATTTGCAGGGTATGTGCACCTTGGGAGTGGGTTCAAGAAGGAAAAAAATATTTGAAAAAGAGTTTATAGTTTTTGAGAAAATTGATTGTAAAGTTTCAAAGGAAAAAATGTCTTTTAAATGCGGAAAATGTCATTTTTCTTTGCACAGGTAACATGCTTTTTGTCGCCATGCAGTCATAAATGTAATACAGATAAGAGGTTTCAGGAAATGGGACCGGTAACACTAACCCAGCAGCAGCACACGTGATGGAACAGGAGGAGGGCGGCGCAGGAGGAGAAGGCCACGCTTTGAGACACAACAACCCAGGCCTTGCATGAGGACAAGAAGCGTGCGGATAGCAATGCATTTTGTCGCCATGCAGTCATAAATGTAATACAGATAAGAGGTTCCGTAAAAAGGGACCGGCAACGCTAACCCAGCAGCAACACACGTGATGGAACAGGAGGAGGCGCAGGAGGAGAAGGCCACGCTTTGAGGCGCAACCCAGGCCTTGCATGAGGACAAGAAGCGTGCGGATAGCAATGCATTTTGTCGTCATGCAGTCATAAATGTAATCCAGATGAGAGTTTCAATAAACAGGGACCGGAAACGCTAACCCATCACAGATGTTCATTGTTCATGTTACTTGGTTGGGGTCCGGGAGTGTTGCGTAGTCGTTTCCAATCCAGGATTGATTCATTTTAATTTGAGTCAGAAAGTCTGCATTTTCTGTGGACAGGCGGATACGCCGATCTGTGACGATGCCTCCGGCAGCACTGAAACAGCGTTCCGACATAACGCTGGCTGCCGGGCAAGCCAGCACCTCTATTGCGTACATTGCCAGTTCGTGCCAGGTGTATAGCTTCGATACCCAATAGTTGAAGGGTGCAGATGGATTGATCAGATCAGTCTGTCGGCGTACAACTGGCTAGAGGAGGGGGAGGATGTCAATCTCCTCTCTAAAGTGTCCACAAGGGCCTGCTGGTATTCTTCCATTTTGACCTGTCTGACTCTTTCTTCAAGCAGTTTTGGAACATTGTGTTTGTACCGTGGATCCAGAAGGGTATAAACCCAGTAATTGGTGTTGTCCAGAATGCGCACAATGCGTGGGTCACGTTCAATGCAGTCTAGCATGAATTGAGCCATGTGTGCCAGAGTCCTGCCAGAATCCTCATCATCCTCTTGTGAGCGTTGTGATAGTTGTGATGCATCATAGTCGTCACCTTCTTCCTGGTCTGCTTCTGCTGACCATTCGCGCTGAATTGTGGAAGTCCAACGTGCACCGCTCTGGCCCTCGTCAGTGGTGGCATGAAATTCCTGCTCCAACTCCAGCTGTTCCTCCTCCTCTTCTTCATCATAGCTGCTGGGGACAGCGTTTCCTGAGGCAGATGGCCTGATGTTGATATCATCACGCTGATCGTTTTCTCCTTCAGATTCCCCCAGTTGCATCATGACAGCTGTTTCCTTGATTTTCAACATTGACTTCTTCAGTAAACACAGCAGTGGTATGGTAATGCTGACTGAAGAGTTGTCACTGCTCACAAGCAACGTGGATTGCTAAAAATTTTGGAGGACTTGGCAGAGGTCCAACATGATGGCCCAATCGGATCCACAGAAGCTTGGCAGCTGTCCGGATGCGCCTCGGTACTGCGCCGTCATGTACTGGACCACTGCACTCTTCTGCTCGCAAAAGCGGGCTAGCATGTGCAGCGTAGAATTCCAGCGCGTAGGGACATCACACAGCAAGCGATGGTGGGGGAGATTAAAGCGCTACTGCATCTTGGCGAGTGCCTCCGAAGCAGTACTGGAATTTCTACAATGTTTGGCCACTCGTCACACCTTCAACAGAAGATCGGCCACGCCTGGGTATGTCCTCAGGAACCGCTGAACTACCAGGTTCATCACGTGCACCAGGCAAGGGATGTGTGTCAGCTTAGCCAACCTTAAAGCGCGAATGAGATTACTCCCATTATCACACACAACCATGCCCGGTTTCAGGTCCAGCGGTGCCAGCCACAAATCCGTCTGTTCCTTTATTCCCCTCCAAATTTCCTCCCCTGTGTGCTGCTTATCCCCAAGGCAGATAAGCTTCAACAACGCTTGCTGACGCATGCCAACAGCTGTGCTGCACTGCTTCCACGATCCTACTGCTGCTGGGTTAGCGTTTCCGGATGAAGTACAGCTTTGAGATGCATTGGAGGAGAAGGAGTCAGAGAGGTAGGTGCTGCTGTTGTTATCCAGTGGGAGGGACGGCGGTGCAGCTGTTTGCGGCGTGGGCAACACCCGCGCCGTAGCAGGTGAGGAATCGCTGCCAGGCTCCACAAGGTTCACCCAGTGCGCGGTAAGGGAGATGTATCGACCCTGGCCGAACGCACTCGTCCAGGTGTCAGTGGTGAGGTGAACCTTGCAGGCAACGGCATTCTTCAAGCTTCGGGTTATTTTGCTGACCACGTGCTCATGCAACTCAGGCACTGCAGAGCGCGCAAAGTGGTAGCGGTTGGGAACCACGTAACGTGGGATGGCCACTGACATCATGCCCTTGAAGCTGTTTGTCTCCACCACTCGATATGGCAGCATTTCGCAGGCCAGAAGCTTGGCTATGCTGGCTGTTAGTGCCACGGCCCGGGGGTCATTTGCTGGTAATTTCCTCTTGCGCTCAAACATCTCCGAGACAGACAACTGAACCGTAGGGCTGCACACTGAAGGGCTGTTAGTTGTTGTGTTTGATGAAGACTGGGAGACCTCAAGAGCACTATTCCGGAAAGTGACAGTGTCAGCGTCGTCTGATGTTTGTGAATGTTGTTGTGAACCACGCAATGGCTGGGCTACTGCTGCTGCTGAGGAGGGTCTGGTGGTGAGTCTGGTGACCCCAAGGGAGGCAGTGTTGCTGGTACCCTGTCCTGCCGCGTTTGCCCACAGAGTGGGATGTTTGGATACCATGTGGCGGGTCATGCTGGTGGTGGAGAGGTGGTTAATAATTTTCCCCCTGCTCAGGCGGGTCTTGCACACCTTGCAAATCACCATGGTACCATCCTCACTGCAGTCTTCAAAGAAAGGCCAGACTTTGGAGCACCTGCCTTGCTGGCGATTTCTGTTTGCGCCTCTTTTGCGTCTCACTTGAACTTCCACGCTTGTGGTGCCTGAAATTTCGCGCCGCCTACCTTGTGGCACAAGACGAACTCGTGCAGCAGAATCAGAATCATCTTTATTATCGGCAAGCACACCGCTAGGTGTGCCCGGAATTGCTTGTGGTTCACATGGCATGGCAGTTCAGGAACATATAACAACAAACGTATAGAGCAGTGGCAGTTCAGGAACATAAAACAAACAAACGTATAGAGCAACGATTAGAGTCTTGGGAGGTCAGAGTTTACAGATGTGACAGTCCATGTTTCTAGTCAGAGTTTACTGCTGTGAGAGAGGGATGCTCTGGGGGCCAGAGCGTCCTGAGTTCAGTGAGTTCAACAGGAGGACTGCTTGGGGGAAGAAGGTGTTCATGCGCCTAGTGGTTTTGGAGGGGATGGATCTGAAACGGCGTCCCAGTGGAAGGGTCTCGAAGTAGCGTCTTCCCGGGTGGGAGGGGTCGAGTAAGATCTTGGAGGCCCTTGTCTTCATCCTCGTGGAGTAGAGGAGATCTAGCGAGGGCAGGTGGGCGCCGATGATCTTTTCTGCTGCATTTATCACTCTGTGGAGTTTGTATTTGTCTTTGGCGGTTGCTCCTGCATACCAGACGATGATGGAGCAGCAGAGGATGGATTCGATGGTCGCAGTGTAAAAGCTGGTAAGTAGTTCCCGTGACATGCCGAATTTCTTCAATTGGCGTAGGAAGAATAACCTCTGCTGTGCTTTCTTCTGAGTTCTGGTAGTGTTCTGTCCCCATTTGAGGTCGCTTGTTAAGGTTGTGCCTAGAAACCGTACACTTTGAACTCTGGAGACCTCGGACCCATTGTTGAACACAGGTAGGGGTGCAGGGTGTAGTTTTCGGAAGTCCACGATCAGTTCCACGGTCTTTGCAGTATTGAGAACGATATTGTTGTCCTTGCACCAAGTGCAGATCTTCGTGACTTCATTTCGATAAGAGTCCTCCCCGTTTCTGTCGATGAGGCCGATAAGCGTGGTGTCGTCTGCAAATTTGATAACTTTGACAGAGTCAGAGGCCGAGGTGCAGTTGTTAGTATACAGAGTGAACATTAGTGGAGACAGTACGCATCCCTGCGGTGCACCAACGTTGGTGGTTCTCTCGCTGGAGATGCGACTGCCAAGCTTGACCCGTTGTGTTCTGTTGGAGAGAAAGTCCTTTACCCATCTGCAGAGGAGGGAGTCTGCCCCAAGATGTGCAAGGTTGTCGATCAGAATGTCTGGACAGATGGTGTTAAAAGCCGAGCTGAAGTCCAGGAAAAGGACCCTAGCATAGGCCCCTGGTCTGTCAAGATGTTCCGAGATGTGTTCCAGGCTGACGTTGATGGCATCGTCTACTGATCGGTTTTCCCTGTAGGCAAACTGGTGTGGTTCGAGGAGGGAGCTGGTGGAGTGCTTTAGGTGGGCCAGCACTAGCCTCTCGAATACTTTCATGATGATGGGGGTCAGAGCTACAGGTCTGAAGTTGTTGAGCTCCGTGTTCCCTGTTTTTTTGGGGACTGGTATGATTGTGGACCTTTTGAAGCAGGAGAGGACCTCCCCTTCTGATAGGGATCTGTTGTAGAGAGAGGTGAGGATGGGAGCTAGTTGGATTGCACAGGTTCTCAGGCAGAGTGAGGACACCCCGTCCGGGCCTGAGGCTTTCCTAGGATTGAGTCTGCGAAGGTGATGTAGCACGTCCTCCTCTTGCACTGCGGTCAGAGCGGGGATGCCACTGACCACTGGGGGGCCCTGAGCATCTTTCATCGTGGGTGCCGAGGGATCCAGGACTGGCTGGGATTAGTGTTGGGCGAACAGTGTTCGCCACTGTTCGGGTTCTGCAGAACATCACCCTGTTCGGGTGATGTTCGAGTTCGGCCGAACACCTGGTGGTGTTCAGCCAAACTGTTCGCGTTCGCCCGAACAGCTCAATTCCTGGCCGAACCTGGCCGAACAGGGCCCTGTTCGGCCGAATATGGCCCCCCTATGGGGTCGCAGGCATAAGGGGGGAGCATGCCCTGATCGCGGGGGGGGGGGGGTCGGAAATTCCCCCCACCCCCTCCGCTAGCGCTCCCCCCTCTGCCCGCTTCCCCATACAAAAGTTTAAGGAAAGTACTGGTGGTAGTGGATGGCCTGGCAGTGGCACTGTGGAGTGAGGAGGAGGAGTCCGGAGAGTGACGCGTTGAGGGAGGCCGGGCAGCGGGCGTGAGGTCAGAGAAAGGGCGGAAGTACCACAAGGGTACTACCGCTGAACCGCCCGCTGCCCGGCCTCCCTCAACGCGTCACTCTCCGGACTCCTCCTCCTCACTCCACAGTGCCACTGCCAGGCCATCCCCACTACCACCGGTACTTTCCTTAAACTTTTGTATGGGGAAGCGGGCAGAGGGGGGAGCGCTAGCGGAGGGGGTGCGGGAAATTTCCGACCCCCCCGCGATCGGGGCATGCTCCCCCCTTATGCCTGCGATCCCATAGGGCCCCCAAAAGCGGGATGTTCGGGGAGTTCGGGGTTCGGCCCGAACATGCCGAACATCGCGGTCATGTTCGGCGAACTTTCCCGAACCCGAACATCCAGGTGTTCGCCCAACACTAGCTGGGATGCTGGGGCCACAGGCTGCTTGGGTTGGAGATCAAATCTACAGTAGAACTCGTTTAGTTCCTCCGCCAGTTGGGAGCTGGGGGCTGCTTGTTGAAGGGGGTTCTTCAACAGACTCATCTGTGCTGCTACGACGGCGATGTTCTCCTTCACATGCAAAATCTGGGTCTGTGTCCACATTGTCCAAACCCTCCTCTTCCATCTCCTCAAACTCGTCATATGTGATTGTGGACCGCCGCCGTGAAGTAGAGCTCCCCAGAACAACCTCTGCGCAGCACACTCCAACGTCGTCTTCCAGATCTTCTCGGCTGACCTCCTGCAATTGAAACCCCTCCTGCCCAACTTGCTCTGGGATTTGGGTTTCAAAGTCCTCGGACTCGCCTTGCATTTCAGTGCGCGGTGCATTTCCCACAGTAAATGGTTGTGAATCCAGGCACAACATTTCTGGCTGTTCCATTGACCTTTGAAAGGTGGAAGTTTGTTGGGCTGGGAATAGCTCCTGCGAATACCCCATTGTGTCCTGAGGAAATTCCTCGGACTGGTTATTTGGCAGTTGTGTGCGTGGTGTCGCTGCCGGTTGTCTCAGCTTTGTGCCCACTGGCTCCTTGTAACTGGCTGAGGACTCGTACCTCGTGCGTGATGTGCTGGTGCTGCTTAACCCACTGCTGGACACTTGAGAGGTCATCCAATTAATTATCTGGTCCTGTTCTTTTGGATTTGTGAGGGTTGATTTCCTGGACAACATGGGCGGTATTGAGTGGGTTTTCTTCGGTGCTCCACTGTGGCCTGTACGTGAACCGTCAGGGGAAACACCTCTTCCCTTGCCCCTCCCTCTTTCACAGGATTTCTTCTTCATTTCACTTATCCTTAAAGTACACGCTGACTGGCAGCAGTACAGTGGCAGTACAGAAATGCTATATAGTGGTGGGTGAGCGGTGTACTACTATTCCCAGCAGCGACACAGAGCACAATGCTATACAGTGGTGGGTGAGCGGTGTACTACTATTCCCAGCAGCGACACAGAGCACAATGCTATACAGTGGTGGGTGAGCGGTGTACTACTATTCCCAGCAGCGACACAGAGCACAATGCTATACAGTGGTGGGTGAGCGGTGTACTACTATTCCCAGCAGCGACACAGAGCACAATGCTATACAGTGGTGGGTGAGCGGTGTACTACTGTTCCCAGCAGCGACACAGAGCACAATGCTATACAGTGGTGGGTGAGCGGTGTACTACTATTCCCAGCAGCGACACAGAGCACAATGCTATACAGTGGTGGGTGAGCGGTGTACTACTGTTCCCAGCAGCGACACAGAGCACAATGCTATACAGTGGTGGGTGAGCGGTGTACTACTATTCCCAGAAGCGACACAGAGCACAATGCTATACAGTGGTGGGTGAGCGGTGTACTACTGTTCCCAGCAAAGACACAGAGTGGCAGTAAACACAATGCTATATAGTGTGGGGGAGCGGTGTACTACTGTTCCCAGCAGCGACACAGAGCACAATGCTATACAGTGGCGGGTGAGCGGTGTACTACTATTCCCAGCAGCGACACAGAGCACAATGCTATACAGTGGTGGGT
>NC_090650.1:110000-112500 GCF_040937935.1 Hyperolius riggenbachi
TCCTGAATGATCTTCTTCAGTACTCTTGAAAGTAATGGAATTGGCGGAAAGGCATACATCATCATGTTGCCCCAACTTATCGAGAACGCATCCACTGCCCAAGGAGAATCCTCCTGATACAGGGCACAAAATCTTTGACATTTTGAGTTCTTTTTCCTGGCGAATAGATCCAGTTCTGGACATCCCCATTGAGAACTTATCATCTGAAAAGCCCTTGGGTTGAGTGACCATTCGTTCTGGTCTAACCTCTCCCTGCTTAGATAATCCGCCACCTGGTTTGATGTCCCCTTTAGATGACGTGCCTGTAACGATCTGACATTGTTCTCTGACCAAAACATAATTTTTGATGTTTGCTTCCATAACATCTGACTCTTCGTGCCTCCCTGTCTGTTTAAAAAGGCTACTACCGCTCTGTTGTCGGATTTTATCATCACATGCGTTCCTTTGATCTGATCCCTGAAGTGTAACAGTGCCCTCCATACTGCTTCTAGCTCTCTGCTGTTCGATGACCTTGAGCTCATCTGTACAGACCATTGTCCCTGAGCCGGAAGAGCATCCAAATGTGCTCCCCAACCCGATAAACTGGCATCTGTTGTGATTATGCTTTGATCTGGGTACTTCCATAAACGGCCTGTCGAAAGATGAACTTGATGCTGCCACCAAAGCAGGGATACTTTTATGTTGTGAGGGATAGGGATCCTCTTGTCCAATACCGTAAGGCTCCTGTTCCATGATCTGAGTATCCATAACTGCAGAACCCTTGCGTGGAATTGTCCCCACTGTACTGCGGGAAATGAGGCTGTTAGAAGCCCGAGTATTGCCATCGCTCTTCTCAGTGATATTGTCTTTGCATTCTGAAAGGAAAAAATAGCGTTTAGAATTGCAGTAATTTTTCTATCAGGCATGAAGATCTTCTCTTTCCTAGTATCAATGTTAAAACCTAGAAATTCTATGACCTGGGATGGAACTAAGGAAGACTTCTCCCAATTAATGAGCCAACCCAACTGCTGAAGATAATCTAACGTAGATTCTGTCTGCAATCTTACCCCTTCTGCTGAAGGTCCCCAAATCAGAAAATCATCTAAATATCCGAGGATATTGACTCCCTTTAATCTAAGGTCAGCTAGAACTTCAGACATGACCTTGGTAAACAGCCAAGGGGCAGATGAGAGTCCAAAAGGAAGAGCAATAAACTGAAAATGTCTTACCTCTTCCTCCATGTGGACTGCAAATCTTAGATACTGTTGAGATGACGGATGGATGGGTAGGTGAAGGTATGCATCCTTGAGATCTAGGGAGGCAAGAAAATCGTTTTTCTGCAAGAGATGAATCACAGATTTTATATTGTCCATCCTGAACTTTCTGTATTTTACATTTAGATTTAAGCTCTTCAGGTTCAGAATGAACCGGTAAGATCCCTGCGGCTTTTTTACCAGAAACACTGTAGAATAGAAGCCTTTTTCTCTCTGACAACTTGGGACATATCTTATTACCCCCTTGTCTAGTAGGGATAGGACCTCGTTCTGTAATGCCTGACACCTTGTTTGGTCTTGTGGTTGGGGAGTAATGCAAAACCTCAGAGGAGGATGCTGATTGAATTCGATCCGGTATCCCTCTGATACAATCTTTAGCAGCCACTGACTTGTAAACCGAGGCTGCCATTCCTCTAAAAAATTTGCAACCCTCCCCCCCACTGGAATTCTGGCGTCATTGCTTATCCTGCCTTTTGGCCGGATTAAAGTTGGGTTTTGATTTCTGTGGTCTGTATGGAGCCCAACGCTTACCCTTGGAGGACTTAGAGTCCTGCTCTGACCTGTTAGGGGGACGAAATGGCCGCTTATACTGGAATGGTCTTTTCTTCTCTGGAAAATTTTTCTTTCTATCTGAAGTTCTATCTAGTGTATCATCCAATTTGGATCCAAACAGAAGCCCACCTTCACATGGTATTCCGCACAATTTAGATTTTGAGGCATTATCACCACTCCAAGTTTTAACCCATATGCCTCTTCTAGCTGAGTTAACCAAGGCAGTTGTTCTAGCCGTAAGCTTAACAGTGTCATCCGATGCATCCACCATATAATTGGAGGCATTTAAAACCTTAGGAAAGTCATTAAGAATTTCGTCTCGAGGAACCCCAGAAGCAATTTTATCTTGCATTTCTATTAGCCATGATCTTAATGATCTGCTCACTGCAGTGGATGCTACTGCGGGTTTAAAAGTCAAGGAAGAGGATTCCCATGCTCTACGCAGAAGGTTGTCCATCTTTTTGTCAATTGGGTCTTTCAGACTACCAAAGTCTTCAAATAATAAATCCGTTTTCTTTGACACCCTTGAAAAAGATGGGTCCAACCTAGGCGGAGGGCCCCAAAATCCCTGGTCCTCCGGAGAGAAAAGATAACGATTGGATAAGGATCTAGGCCAAAAGGCTCGCTTCTCAGGGTTATCCCATTCCTTCTTAATCATACCCTTTAGGGTGGAATGAACTGGGATAAACTGAGGC